>NW_006159542.1:1529358-1531834 GCF_000334495.1 Tupaia belangeri chinensis
AAAAGAGTCAGTTTGTTAGCTTCTGGGACAGAGAACAATCAGAGAAAGGCAGAGCGTAGATCTAGGGTCCAGCAACGATAATCAGCAGAGTGGCCGCTGCATTACCTGGGATGAAGCAGAGGATTTAATGTGCTCCCTGGTAGTCCCAGCCATGGCCAATGAACTCCCAAATGTGAAGTGTCACATTTTTAAGAATCACTAGAAAAAATGTTTTGGAACTTTACAATTTTTCTGAAATTGTGAAACAGATACTGGTTGTACTTACGTGAAAAAGAGGACATATCCTTTTACATGGACCACACCATTTTGCTGAAAATTCAACCACCACAAGTTTGTGTCCAGCAGCTTTCAAAAATGTTTTGAATTCATTCTGAAACCAGAACATAAGTTAGGAAATGTGTATGCATAATCACTAAATCTCTTATATTCTTGCAGACAACAAAATGACAAGATAGTTTTGTAAAACCTTAACCAGGTGTCCCACCCTACTGTTCTTTGGCTGACTCAACCTTTCCTAAATGTCCCAAGGGTCAGATATATTTCTCTTTATAAGTAAGTACATACAAATGATAACACACACACACACACAATTAGAATTCTGTTCACAAAATGGGTGAGTAATGGCGGTTGGTAAAATGGTGGTTATCTCTGGAGAGAAACTGAAATTAGTCAGGAAGGAATGACGACTGGTGAAGAGGGGTAAACTGCTGTTCAAGGTGTTGATTTTTTAAAAAGTAAGGGCCTGGACATGAAACAGAAGAAATCTAACACTTTGAGTCATTTTAAAATTTTGTTTGGTTTTATTTTTGTCATTGAAGGGTGATCATTATCAAAGCTACAGATAAAACCAATTTAAGAACTTGACATGCTTTGCATAGAATGTTTTAAGTGAATTTTATCAACTGTCGCTATCATCTAAGTAAAATTTTCCTTTCTGGGACTTTAGATTACTGTATCTGTATTTGTTTGCTTTATAAAAAGTAGCTGTCCTACCCTAGTTATTCCATGCATGGTTTATTTTCCCTGGTTCCTACAGGACTCAGTTCTGATTTACACCAGTACCCCTCCTGTTCCCTAACTGGCACATGGTGAAGGGTCATAGAGTATTTATTTGATGATGAGTGATTCTGTTCAAAATTGATGTTTCATTTTCTCACTGAATTATAATAATCTTAGCTAATTTAGTCTGTGCCTGATATTCTCTCAAATAAACTTTATAGTCAGCCTATGGAATGCATGCTATAATTATCCTTACAGATGAAAAAACTGAGGTTTGTTAAACTGAGGTTTTTTCATGGTCAACCTGCTGGTGCATGGTGGAGCTGAGATTGCTAATCTAGGCAGCTTGACTCCAGAGCCTATTTCCTTAACTACTGTGCAAAATCATCTCTCAGGTTCTTCATAGTAATGTATCTCTCTCTCACTCTCTCTTTTTGGCCTTAATTCATCAAGTGCTCATCCCTGTACCAGCCATTAAGATTGAGGATCAGGGGAGAAGTGAGATAATAAATTGGCTTAAGTCAAGTAGGGCCTATTTCCATTAGAGATGGGGTTAATTTCATACAAAGGGCATGCCTCCTCTATAGTAGGGAAGTTTTGACAATTAGGTTGCTATTGAGTTTAATTTCAAGGGAATGAAACTGGTAACTCAAATAAGATGCACTCTCTTCCCTTACCAATATTCCCATAAGATGGGGTAAGATAACACTTTTCAGAGAACCATGCCAAGCCTCCGTTAAACTTACTTCTGAAATGATAAGGTAGATGCCATCCTCACAAGTTCCCAACACCATTTACTTCCTAGTAGTTGTTGCTGGGTGTGAGTTGGTATAACTTGACTCATGTACTTGACTTGGTTAAATTATCTGAAGTAGATACTCCCTTAGCATAATATTTATTCAAGAGGAACCTATTGATACTACTCTGCCAGGCACTGTATGAGCGGCTAGGATACAATTGTGGACAAAAAAGCAGACAAAAAATTTCTGTCTTTATAGAGCTTACATTTTAGAAAGTAAAAGTGATGGGAAGGCCAGTGGTAAAATATGTAGTTAGTGATGAGTGCTAAGAAATAGAAAACACAGACAATGAAGGAGGAAAGAAGAACAGTGGTTGGATTAACTATTATAGTCTAGATGGCCAAAGTGCACTTTAATGAGAAGATGACATCTAAATAAAGATGGGAAGGAGACAACAGGTCCTCAGGAAAGGTCTCTGTGAAGAGAAGAGAGGGTGTCTCAGAGGAAGAAGTCTCTGGATAAAGATGGGAAGGAGACAACAGGTCCTCAGAAAAGGTCTCTGTGAAAAGAAGAGAGGGTGTCTCAGAGGAATAAGTCTCTGAACTATTTTGTGAGATCTCTGGAAAATGTAAAAAATAAGTACTGAACATATAAACAAATGTGTGATACTTTAAAACACTTTCTCGGGGCCAGTAGTTGGCATAATGGCTGTGTCGCTGGACTTCCATGTAGTCAAC
>NW_006159542.1:1531936-1544309 GCF_000334495.1 Tupaia belangeri chinensis
GATTTCTCACTTTCTGTCTCTCTGTCTCTCTCTTTTTTTCTGGAGAGCCCTATAGCAAAAACCTCTCCAAAAAAACCCCACCCCACTTTCTTATATCATAGTTACACAACAATGCCTTTTTGAAAATCTGGTCTGGAGACCAGCAGATGGCATAATGGTTATGTCACTGGACACCCATGTAGTTGACTGGTTCAAGTCCCAGATCCAGCAGCTGAAAACTCATGCCAGGTGCATGTGCATATATGCCCAAGATCCTGAGAGGAGAATAAAGGAGAAGCAGAGTGGTCATCCCCACCCTGGGGGTGGGGGGTGGTTTCTCGCTTTCTGTCTCTCTGGATAGCACACGTACCCCATAGGAAAAATATCTCTCTAAAAAAAAAGAAAAGAAAAAAATCTGTTCTGTGTCATATTGGTGACTTTATGGATAACTATATGTGGGGAAAATGTCAAAATTCTAAATTCAGGCTGGTCCGGTCCCATGGTCTAGTGGTTAAGAAAGCCAGATTCCATGGAGTGCATACTATTATTATCCTTACAAAACTGAGGTGACAAAACTGAGGCTTATTTATTTTCTCATGGTCAACCTGCTGGTGCATGGAGAACTGGCCACAAAGTCTAGATTCTAATGCCCACAGCACCCATTAAAAGAGGCAGGCCATGGGACTGGCAGGTGGTGTGGCAGTTGAACGCAGGACTCCCACATGGCCAACCATGATTCAAGTCCCAGACCTGGAGGCTTGCTTTCTCACTTTCCCTCTATCTCTTTTCCCCTCCATCTCTCTCTGGTCAAATTAAAAGTAATAATAATAAACAAAATAAATAATTTTAAAAAATGAAGCAGTCCCTTAACTTTTCTTTTAGAAGCATTTTTTTTTAATTTATGTATTTATTTTTGGCCCGAGGGAATGTGTGCTTTACATAAAGAAAGAAGAGAGAGAGAGAGAGAGAGAGAAAGAGAGAGAGAGAGAACACCTCTCTTTCAATGGGGAGTGGTCATGCCCAGCATTTTTTCCAAGCCACTGGGGCCAGAATTGGAATTGCATAACTGGTCATATGAAATCTGGCTCCTTTAAGGTTGGTTCTGATTTTCTTATTTATAAAGAAGGAATTATCTGTATCCTATATACATCGATGAATTACATGACTAAATTGAACAATGGGTACAAAGTGACTTTATAAAATATCCACTTAAGAAATTGATGCTACTATCCATCATCATTTTTTTCTACCCATTCCATTGGCATATTTGGTGTTTTTGTTCTCTTTCCCAGAATAAGAGAAAAGATGTGGATGCTCTCATGTCCATGGAATTTTCCAGGTACAACTAAGGTCAAAACTGCAGCATCAGATACAGGATAGGATATATTGGGAGCTTGCCTGAATCCAACTGAAGTCAGGAAGGAATAAGAACCAGGGGAGAAGAAACTCCTTCTTGATCAGTTTGTCCCTTGGCTAATTTTCTAGTGTGCCATTCCTCAAGAAACAGTACGAAGAGCAAGAATTTAAAAGTGCCTTCTTGCTATAGAACTACAAAGGTCTACTGAATGGAGAAAACAGTTCATTAAGTTCTTCAAATCAGTTTTAAGAACTGAAATGAAAAAACGATTTCACTTTTAAAATATTCAATGAAGCCAATTAAATACTTGCCATGTCTTTAATAGTCTGCACCATGATTTATACTTGGGAATTGCTGGAGAAATCACCTACTGGTTCAGTGGGATCACTAGCTGTCTTATTAATTATAGGATCCTAACTGAAATAGAAGAGTAACTTCTCTGTGACATCATTAAACATGTCATCCAGAACCTGGAACTCTGGCAAACTTGGGATCTAACTTCACGTTTATGCTATGACTGGTTAGATAATCTGCGACTAGCCAAGAATTGGCAAACTGAGGACTTTCTATGCAGAATCAATAATGTGTCTCTCATTCTCATCCTTTTTTTTTTTTTAAAACCTGTTTCCACATAGCCCTCTCCCTTTTCCATCTTCATTCCTAATTATCAAATGAAGAGTGAGCAAAATCATGATAAGTAGATGAAAGACATTTTTGTAGGCTCACCGGTAGTGCGATGGTTAAGGCAGCTGGATCTCACATGGCTGACTGCATGGTTCAAGTTCTAGACCCAGCTACTTGAACAAACATGCTGCACTGGGCTTGTATGCACGCACGCCAGGTATCCCGAAGGAAGAGAGATGGAGGACAAGGGATTGTGGCATGACCTTGCCCCAAGGAGGGTGCTTTCTCACTCCAGCCCAGTCCCCCTCAGTGAACACATGTGCCCTCTAGCAAACTAAAAAAAAATTGTATTTAGGATTCCGAGAAAATAATTTTGTTATTGGGAGCAATATTAAAGCCTTAATCCTATAATAAGTCTCTTGTAAATTTGATTTTATGAGTTGTAGATGCCCTGTTATTTTGTTCAAATTATTTAGAAGAAAAAGAAACCTCACTTTTATGCTCTAGATCAGGGATTGAACTTTTTCTGCCAGGTGATATATTAGGCTTCAAAGGTCACATATAGTCTTTGTGACACGTTTGTTTTAAAAGGTAGAAATGTAAATGTAAAAAATTAAAAATGCAAAAAGCATCCTTGGGGAGTAAGCCAAAAGCAGCAGCAGTTTATAGACCTCTGAACTTGATGATTTGTCATTTTTCAGAATTTAAAGTCAGGAAAAAACCAAATATGTCATGACCAGTGCTGCTCAAGTCTTTGGAGTAGGAAGAACAAGAAAAAAGTAAGAAGGGGCAGATTCTGTAATGAGACACAAACAGCGAAATCCGTCTTTCTGGTTCTCCATATATCTGCCTTTGAGCCTTTAGTCCCAAGTTGCCTATCTGTCGGGTAGAGAGAGTAATGGCCACTCTGGAGCAAGCTCCCCCGGCTGCCCCTCGTCTGCACCATTTGCTATTGTCCCGAGCACTCGAGGTGGAATGGCCAGCTCACGTTTTCTCTGTGGGTGCACAGCTAATTGTCTCCTACTACTCCTGCAGTAAAATGCATATAAAGGGTTTCTAATGTCTGTCCATTTTCTGCATTTTCCTCCTGCATTGCTTTATTTATTTATTTGAATAATTATTTTGTTTAACTTTATTTATTGATTTATTTAATTTAATTTGACCAGAGAGGGAGAGAGAAGAGAGAGAGAGAGAGTGAGAAAGCAAGCTGTCAGGTCCAGGACTCGAACCGTGGTCAGCCAAGTGGGAGTCCAGTGCCCTTAACCACCAAGCTGCCTGCAGCCCCACATTGCTTTATTTATATTACTTGTCTGTCCTATGTTGGTCTTGAGTTTGTGACTCCCTAATCTTGATGTATCTGCCTCTATTGCTGGGAATTTTATTTATGGTTATGCACTGAAGATCTTATTCTCATCTCTTTCTTTCTTCTTTCTTTCTTTCTTTCTTTCTTTCTCTCTTTCTTTCTTTCTCTTTCTTTCTTTCTTTCTTTCTTTCTTTCTTTCTTTCTTTCTTTCTTTCTTTCTTTCTTTCTTTCTTTCTTTCTCTCTTTTTCTTCCTTTCTCTTTTTTAAAGAGGTTTTTGCTGTAGGATGTGTGTGCTTGCAAGGGGGTGGGGGAGAGAGAGACAGAGACAGTGAGAGGGAACATGAGAAATTACCCCCAAGGGGGAATGGCCATGCCACAATCCCTTCTCCATTCTCCTTTCCTGATCTTGGGTAGACATGCACACACGTCCAGTATGATTTTCAAGCCACTGGGTCCGAGACTTCAACTGAGGTCAGCATATGAAAATCCAGTGATGTAACCACTATGCCACCTTTGGCCTTCCCATCTATTTCTACTCCTCTTTTTCTCACATTTGCATTACAAAAGGAAAGATGGATGTTAACACATACTGAAACTCATATTTTCTAAGCAGTGTTTGGCGGCCGCAGCACTACTGGTGTTTTGAGCCAATCCTTCTTCACTGGGGGGTTGTCTGTGCACTGCACAGTGTTTAGCGGTACCCCTGGCCTCCACCCACTAGATGTCAGTACCATCCCTGACTGGTAAAAATCATAGACATTCCCTGGAGTGTGCCGTTGACCCCACTAGACAAGCACTGCTTCAAAGCGTGAGCTTGATTCTAAACATGGCTTTCATGTTATCTTACCAGTACAGTAAAGAGTAAATTCCTTTTATGTCTGTAGTAGTAAGACATCTACCCTTATCCTCTTTCTGAATTTCCACTGCATTTAGAAAGAAGATAGCACAGAACTAACTCTCATACACAACTACTAAACCAACAAACTCCTGCCATGTCCCTAGGTTTCCAGAAGCTGAGCTAGGCCTGGCCAGTACTTCTTCCCTTCAGTGTTAAGGTGTGCAGACTTTTCCATGGAATTTGCTGCTAAGATGCTTGCCTAAGCCCAAGGGCAGGGAGAGTAAGTACAAGCCGATGGCTCATAGCAATCTGTTTATTCCCAAGTAGAATGAAGCAATAATAAAATCCATAAAACAGCTTTATTCACTTAAACTGACATCTTTTTTATGTTTTGCAAAGAGAGCACCTAGTTGGTAAGTAGGTAAAGTGTCTAGTCCTTGACAAAGTTCCTGGTCAAGTATTTTCTAGAAAAGAGCGATGCCAGCTTACCTGCTGCCCTTGACTGCCTTCTTTGTTTCCCCGACATGCATTCACATGTATTTTCCTAGACTAATTTCTGATGTCACTGTTGGAATCACAAAGCTCCAAGATGGTCTGGGTGGAGTCTCTTCCTGAGACGTCAGGGCTGTGTTTTTTGTTTTGTTTTATATTTTACTTTTAAAAGAAATTTAACCCGGGTTAGAATCCTGAAAGTAGGTTGGGAGTTTTTTATTTATTTATTATTAAGGAATTATTTACTTGACTTTATTCGTTCATTCATTTAAGTTTGACAGAGAGGGAGACAGAGACACAGAGAGAGTGTGAAAGCCACCAGGTCCGGGATATGAACCATGATCATCCATGTGGGAATATCCAGCACCTTAACCACCACACCACCTGCTGGCCCCTAGGTTGGGAATTTTTAATCTTGAAAAATCAGCAAGAAATAAAGATGATGGTAAATAAAAAGAGAAATGAAAGGAAAGAAAGAATAAAGCTAGTGAGAGGAAAAGGGAGGAAGGAAGAACAAGTGAAGGGAATGTGAAAAAAAGTTAAAGAAAGAATAAGTACAAGAAGGAGAATGAGAAGAGAATGGTAAATAGAGGATAAAGGACTTAAAAGTAGGACTTTTAACTGTGAAAGACAGAGTGAACTACTTTTAGTGCCCTACGACCTTGCTGCCCAATGCCACATGTAGACACACAGGAGCTTGTCTTCACCCAGGAGCTTGACAGAAATGCAGAACTTCAGGCTCCACCTCAGGGCCCTGAATTCGAATCTGTGTCACATGATTCCCTCTGTGATTCTCATGCACACTGATGTTTGAGAAGCATTTCTCTAGAGAGAGAGCATTTCTAACAGGGGGCTGTTCGTGACCAATTTAGTCCCTGCATCAGCATCTCTTGGGAATGGAGAGAAATGCAAATTCCCAGGCCCCACCCTGGACCTACTGAATCAGAACTTCAAAGGGTGGCAGGGCATGTCTTAACAAGCCCTCTCCGTGATTCTGCTGCATGCTCAAGTTTGAGAACCACTGGGCTAGATTTTTTTTTTTCCCCTGTAACTGGTCAGGTGCCTCGTGTCTTTAACACCATAATGATTCAGTAGTAACACCCAGCATATTTAACAACCAGAGTGGCTTGGACAGTGGTTAGTCAGACTGGACCACAGCTGTGCATCTACTCAGCTTACCTCTGCCAGATATTAACTCTTTAGGTGCTGGATTTGGGTTAGATCTGGAGTTCTTCCCAAGGGAGGAACTGGGTCAGCCTCAATAGGGGGGACAGGGATGGGTTAGGGGGCAGATACAGAGACTATTCATCAACCATTATGAATCCATAGGGCGCATGCGCTCGCCAGACAGAGAGAGACATAGAGACAGAAAGCGAGAAATCACCCCCCAGGGGGGATGGCCACGCCGCAATCCCTTCTCCTCCATTCTCCTCTCGGGATCTTGGGCACACACGCACACACGCCCAGCGTGAGTTTTAAGCCACTGGGTCTGGGACGCGAACTGCGGTCGACTACGTGGGAGTCCAGCAACATAGCCATTAGGCTAACTGCTGGTTCCCATCCGGCCTACTTTCTCAGGGACAGAGCAGCAGGGAGCTCTGTTAGTTGAAAGGAACTTGGTGCTGGCCGTTTCGGAGTAGGGGGCAGGCGTCCTGGTGGGGGGGTGTATAGAGAGTACATGTCGTGGATGGCGTGGAGAAAGAAAGGCAAGGGGCTGAGGGCTCAAAGACAGACCTGGATGGAAAAGACCATTCTTAATCTTAACTCCTGCACAGTGAATGAAATTCTATGTGTAAAAAAGTGGGGCTAAGGGCAAAGTGTTTCCCTAAAGTGAGTTATTTAGTGTTAGGAAATTATTATCACCATGGGGGAATTTTTGTAGTGTGAGACAAACGCATGCCTTTGGCTTTAATCGGCCACGTCTGTTGTATGCCGTGGTGAGATCCGCTAAAACTGTGAGGAGAAACACGTGGGCATGAGCCTGTCTAAAATTTCTCAGGTTCTGATCCTCAGCACCGTTGGATTTTCCTTCAGGTGGAAAAGAGCTGGAACACAGAGACTAAAGTCAGAGAAATGCCTGTCTCTCTGTAGGAAGGTCATTGGGGAGAGAGTTGTTAGGTGTGGGTCAGTTTTTAAAAATGATCCAGCTAACACATTCCATGAGAACAGAAATGGACGTCCGTGAGCCCTTGGAGAAACTGAAGCAAAAATGGATCACTCAGAATAAATCCCAAGAAGAAGAATTCACCAAAACCCACTCATTGCTTCCTTCCTTGAAAGATCCTTGTGTTTTTGTCTGTATCAGTGAACATTGCTGGTTTCCTTTTGTGTGACCTCTCGCAAATCACAGGGGGGCTGACAGTCACTGATGCAGCCTCTACTACTTCTTGTAAAACTCTGCACTAATCATATATTTCTGATTACTTTTGTGATTGAAAATACCGAAAACTATAAATTAGAGAAATAATTAACTGGAATGCCATCTCCCAGATTGTAATACCACTACTATTGACACTTTGATGTACGAGAGAACTTCAGAAAATGAGTGAGGGGGCCAGCAAGTGGCGTGGATGTTAAGGTGGCTGGATCCCACATGACTGAGCAGTGTGAGTCCTAGACCCAGTAGCTTAAAACACATGCCCAAGGGACCAGCAGATGGCATAATGGCTATGTCGCTGGACTCCCATGTAGTCGACCATGGTTCAAGTCCTGGACTCAGGGGCTTAATCTTAAACCAGGTGCATGTGTGTGCATGCCCAAGATCTTGAGGGGAGAGTGGAGGAGAAGGGATTGTCGCATAGGGGGTGATTTCTCGCTCTCTGTCTCTCTCTGTCTATAGCAAAAACCTCCCCCCCCCCAAAAAAAAAATCCCAGGAGCATGTGTAGTAGCAAAAACCACCCCCCCCCCAAAAAAAAATGCCAGGAGCATGTGTGGGCTTGCCAAAAATCCTGAGAGAAGAATGGAGGAGAAGGGATTGGTGTGGTGTGGCCATTCTCCCTGGGAGGTGATTTCTCACCTTCTCCCCCTCTCTATTTCTCTATCCCTTTGAGTGCATGTACCCTATAGCAAACAGACAAAAATTATTGCATCAAAATAAAACTCTTACTTAAAAGATAAAGGTTGTTTATTTAAAAGAAAATTGGGAAAAAATGGAATTAAAGTATGACTTAATTTAGGTGCATAAAAATTTTGAAATTGATGTCGAATTTTTTTATTATTCTTACCTCCCATGAAATGTTTGAGGCCCTGTTATGTATGCTTAGTCACACACACACACACACACACACACACACACACACACGTATGATTTAGTTTAATTGAATTGTCATTATATTACTACATGGTTTTGTATTAGGCTTTACCCTTAAAGTTATGTCAGGGGCATTTCCCATGAGCTAATATAGTTGGATCACATGGTTTTGAATTGTTGTGTACCATTCTGTCACTTGGGTGCATAGAGTTTTTTTTTTTTTTTTTTTGCCATAGGGTGCATGCCCTTGCAAGTGAGAGAGGGAGAGACAGAGAAAGTGAGAAAACACTCCCTGGGGTTGGGGGGGGGGTGGTCACACCATAATCCTTTCTCCTTTATTCTCCTCTGAGGATTTTGGTCATGCCCACACATGTGCCTGGCATTTTTCAGGCTACCAAGTCCAGGTCTTGAACCATGCATTAGGCCATGTGGGATGCAGATGCCTTAACCACCATGTCACCTTCTGGTCCCAAGTGTTTTTTGGCTTTGTTTTTGTTTGTGTTATAGGGTGTGTGCGCTTGCTGGAAAGAGACAAGGGAAAGTGAGAAATCACCTCCCAAAGGAGATGATCATGTCACAATTCCCTCTCCTCTATTCTCCTATCAGGATTTTGGGCATGCATGCATGCACACCCAGCATGTTCTTCAAGTTGCCAGGTTTGGGACTTGAACTGCTTACTTGGCCATGTGAGATCTAACCACCTTAACCACCACACTACCCAGCTGGTTCAGGTGCATAGACTTTATTATTTTTTTAATGATCTATTTTAATTTTATTCATTCAGTTTATTTTAATTTGATGAGAGAGAGAGAGAGAGAATGTGAGAAAGCAAGTCACCAGGTCTGAGATTTGAACCATGGTTGGTCATGTGGGAGTGTCCAGTGCCTTAACCACTATGCTACATGCTGATCCTGGTACATAGACTTTTAGTTAGCTTGTTCTTATTTAAATACTTTATAAGCTTACGATCATTAAAAAAGAAAGAAACACTCTGATGAGTCTTTCTAATAAATCATTGTGGAAACTCTTATTACTTAGGACAATTTCTTAGGAATTTCTCTACTTTTAAAGGTTTAAAAACAAGTTTATTTTATTTCTTTCAATAGAAGACAGAGAAAGAGAGTGTGCATGCACATGCATACACATGAGAGAGAGGGAGAGGAGAGAGAGAGAGAGAGAGAGAGAAAGAAACAAGCACCTTCCCACAGGGTCTCATCATACAGGGATTCTGTATCCTTCCACTTCCCCTCCCCCCAGGCCTTTCGGCCAGCCAGGATCATGGGTCATGCACCAGCATGTTTCCTATTAGCCCAGTTTCCAAATTCTGATCTTCTAGCATTGCAGAGCTGTGCCCTACCACCTGTGCCACTGTGGCTGGACCTATTTTTAGTGATTTTGGATGTGGAATGCCAACCTCCTTCTTGAGGGCTTGTTCTGATTCACATACACCAGCAGTGCATAGGCTTCCTTATTTCACCATATCACCCTCAGTCTTATTATTGGTGTTTATTACTTTAATCATTTGCTGCTAAAATGATAGAAAAGATGGTATATTTAAAATAGTTTTTCCTTATTCATAATAGATCATGTGCATACACATGTGGAAATGATGAGAAAGAGAGAGGAGAGAGGGAGAAAAGTGAGTACCTTCCACAAGTTCTGTTCCACTGCAGTTTCTTTCCGCCAGTCCTCCGGCCCATTGGATTTTGGGTACATGTGCATGCCTGGAGTGTTTCAAGTTGACTGGGCCTGGGATTCAAACCATGGTCACCATGTGACATTCAGTTTCTCTTTGAGAATCACTGCAGTACTATGGAGCTGGCCCAAGATAGTTTATTTTTATACTTTTAATTTGCATTTCTTTCATTACTAGTATAACATATTTCTATTTTTTAATATAAAATTACTTACTATGTACCCATTTTTTTTTCCAGTAGGACTACTTGATGTTTTTATTTGTGAGAGACTTTATATTTTAAGTTTTTAAAATAATTAACAATTTTTAATGTGCAGAAATTAATTTGTTTGTCAAATCTATTTATTATGTCTTTTGCCATTATTTAATTGATTGTATGCTTGAAACGGTACTCTTTTGTAGTTATTTATATGTTTTTCCTAGTAATTTTAGCTTTTATACTAAACTTCTTTTTTTAATGATTAAAATATCTATTATAAAACCAAGGGCAATCAACATACATTAAGAATAAAGAAGGGGTCAGCAGGTGGCGTGGTGGTTGAGGCACTGGACTGTCACATGGCTGGGCAAGGTTTGAGTCCTGGACCAGGTGGTTTGCTTTCTCACTTCCCTTTCTCTCACACACATAATCTTTCTCTCTCTCTCTCTCTCTCTCTCTCTCTCTCTGGTGAGTTTATATCCCCTATAGCAAATAATAATAATAGGATAAAGGATTCTCTCTACAAATAAAATATTACATATACTTCTCCTCTGTTGTATCTGTGTTCATTCTACTTTGTAGTGCTTTCACAATAGTGAATACACAGATACATAAATATATAGATGTGTGAGTTGTATAGAAGCTAAATGTTTGACAATCAAATTCCCCCTATTAGGGCAGATTCGAGATGAGATGTAAGAAAAGTAAAATGAGATCAATGGACTAAGATCAGATAATGGGAGGACCTGAAACTTCAGTTTCAAAAACATTGTTAATGGTATCGGTTTTCTTATATGTAAAATGAAAGGCATAGATTAATGTTAAGTTTCTTCACAATTTTAACGTTTTAGCAAGACAAAAGTCACTGTGGGGCCGACCTGGGTCCTGGTGGTTAAGTTGGAGGGGTCCCACATGGCTGACTGTGCAGTTCAAGTTGCAGGCCCAGTGGCTTGGAAAACACACCAAGTGTATGTGTGGGGGTGCTCAAAACCACGACAGAAGAGAGAGATGGAGGAGAAGGGATTGTGCCTTTGAGGGGTGCTTTCTTCTCCCCCCACCCCTCGTTCTCTCTGTGGTGAGCACATGCACTTCTGAAACAGTTTTTTAAAAAGAAGATGAAGATTCTTTTTTTTTCTTTCCTCTTGATTCCTTTCTTCCCACCACCTCTTCAAGGGGAAAAAAAAATAGAAGCAAAACATTAAAGGGTCACAAAAATGGGAAATTTTTTTTGTTGATGATGATGTGAATGCTAGTATCTTTGACTGGACTAATATATACTATATTCATGCTAAAAAATTCATTTTGTATGCTGTAAGAATATACTGTGATTGAATGTAAAACAAAATAAAAAAATAAATGAAAGAAAAGAACAAGAGAAAAATCACTGCGATAAATGTAGGAAAACTGTCTCAGTGGAGCAGCTTGTCACTGGAAAAGCATAAAAAGAGGTGGGATGGCATCATTACAGTGTGTGTGTGTGTCGGGGGGGGGGTTAGGTGGCATGGTGGTTGGGGTGTGGGACTCCCACATGGCCTACTGTGCTTCAGGTCCCAGACACGGCAGCGTGAGGCTCCCTCCAGATGTGTGTGTGTGTGTGTGTGTGTGTATGTGTGTGCCCAAAATCCCAAGAAAAGAATGGAGGAGAAGGGACTGTGGCATGGCCATCCCTCCTGGAGGGGAATTTCTCACTTTCTCTTTCTGTCTCTCTGGTGAGCACATGCACCCTGTAACAAAAATCTAAATAAGTAAATAAATAGATAGTGTGTGTGTGTGTGTGTGTGTGTGTGTGCGCGCGTGTGTGTAGGGGGGTTCCAAAGATGTATATTGCTTGTAGACAGAATTTAAAATGTGTTACCTACGTAGGAGCCATTCATTTACAATGTATATATGTACATGGTTATAAAAAATCAATTCAAAAGCATTTTTTTTTTAAATATAGAAATCCTTGTGGGGAAGAAAAGTGATGGAAGTGATGAAAGTGGGAATATATTGCCTCCTACTTCTAAAGTGTTACTCTAAATTGCTCTGCTAGACTATTTGAAGTAGAAGTCACTGGTCAGATTATTAAGAGTAGGTTGTAAATTGGGAGCAGAGGGCCAGCTTGGGTTGTGGGAGTGGCCTAAGGCTATGTGACACTGGACTCACTTGAGAAGGTCCCCAGTCTGAGTGCCAGGGCCTTCCTGTGTACATGGTCTAGTGCACATACCCATGATCCTCTCTGGCAGAGGCTGGGGACATGACGATTCTCTAGACAGTCTGTTCATCTGTCTCTCTCGTGGAAGAAATAAATAAATAAACTTAAAAAGCAATTGGAAAGCATAGCTTTAGGTAGTCAAGAAAAGGGTATAGATTTCTTATCATTAGGAGAAGACTCATTTTGGGGAGGCAATTTCTTTTTCTCTAAGATAAGATTGTTCTATTGAGCAGCATGGTGTGAATTAATTCTAGCCGGTGGAATAATGGGAAGCAACTAGAAACTGTGGTTTGCAAATGAGGAGGGGAGTACTTCAGATCGCCCATGCAATTGCTCACAGCCAATCCTGCATCTCGTAATATCATGTGTCACAATAATGTGGCTTGGTGTGTTATGCCACCTTTTAGAAAGAAACTTAGCAGTAGCAGAAAAAAAAAAA
>NW_006159542.1:1546824-1547361 GCF_000334495.1 Tupaia belangeri chinensis
AGTATGTGTGGGGGTGCTCAAAACCACGACAGAAGAGAGAGATGGAGGAGAAGGGATTGTGCCTTTGAGGGGTGCTTTCTTCTCCCCCCACCCCTCGTTCTCTCTGTGGTGAGCACATGCACTTCTGAAACAGTTTTTTAAAAAGAAGATGAAGATTCTTTTTTTTTCTTTCCTCTTGATTCCTTTCTTCCCACCACCTCTTCAAGGGGAAAAAAAAATAGAAGCAAAACATTAAAGGGTCACAAAAATGGGAAATTTTTTTTGTTGATGATGATGTGAATGCTAGTATCTTTGACTGGACTAATATATACTATATTCATGCTAAAAAATTCATTTTGTATGCTGTAAGAATATACTGTGATTGAATGTAAAACAAAATAAAAAAATAAATGAAAGAAAAGAACAAGAGAAAAATCACTGCGATAAATGTAGGAAAACTGTCTCAGTGGAGCAGCTTGTCACTGGAAAAGCATAAAAAGAGGTGGGATGGCATCATTACAGTGTGTGTGTGTGTCGGGGGGGGGGGTGGGGGGCACG
>NW_006159542.1:1547599-1603862 GCF_000334495.1 Tupaia belangeri chinensis
AATAGATAGTGTGTGTGTGTGTGTGTGTGTGTGCGCGCGTGTGTGTAGGGGGGTTCCAAAGATGTATATTGCTTGTAGACAGAATTTAAAATGTGTTACCTACGTAGGAGCCATTCATTTACAATGTATATATGTACATGGTTATAAAAAATCAATTCAAAAGCATTTTTTTTTTAAATATAGAAATCCTTGTGGGGAAGAAAAGTGATGGAAGTGATGAAAGTGGGAATATATTGCCTCCTACTTCTAAAGTGTTACTCTAAATTGCTCTGCTAGACTATTTGAAGTAGAAGTCACTGGTCAGATTATTAAGAGTAGGTTGTAAATTGGGAGCAGAGGGCCAGCTTGGGTTGTGGGAGTGGCCTAAGGCTATGTGACACTGGACTCACTTGAGAAGGTCCCCAGTCTGAGTGCCAGGGCCTTCCTGTGTACATGGTCTAGTGCACATACCCATGATCCTCTCTGGCAGAGGCTGGGGACATGACGATTCTCTAGACAGTCTGTTCATCTGTCTCTCTCGTGGAAGAAATAAATAAATAAACTTAAAAAGCAATTGGAAAGCATAGCTTTAGGTAGTCAAGAAAAGGGTATAGATTTCTTATCATTAGGA
This sequence comes from Tupaia belangeri chinensis, assembly GCF_000334495.1. Lineage (NCBI taxonomy): Eukaryota > Metazoa > Chordata > Mammalia > Scandentia > Tupaiidae > Tupaia > Tupaia belangeri. The sequence goes on from NW_006159542.1 coordinate 1,548,210, forward strand.
GAAGACTCATTTTGGGGAGGCAATTTCTTTTTCTCTAAGATAAGATTGTTCTATTGAGCAGCATGGTGTGAATTAATTCTAGCCGGTGGAATAATGGGAAGCAACTAGAAACTGTGGTTTGCAAATGAGGAGGGGAGTACTTCAGATCGCCCATGCAATTGCTCACAGCCAATCCTGCATCTCGTAATATCATGTGTCACAATAATGTGGCTTGGTGTGTTATGCCACCTTTTAGAAAGAAACTTAGCAGTAGCAGAAAAAAAAAAACCAGATTATCTCTGGGGAAGATAATTTTCAAGTGTTTACTTTTCTTCAAGTATTTCACAGAACAGTTTTACAAAACATATGTTATTTTAATTATAAAAGTAATATAAATTCTTGAAGAAAATGTGGGAACACAGGAAAGTACACATAAGAAAAAGTATTAGCATGTCAGTGCAGTGTCCTCCAATTTTCCTTGCGTGCACACAGGTATTTGTTAAACTGAGTGCATGCTATAAGCATCCTAGGTATGCTCTGAGAACATGTTTTAAAACAATTGTCCGGGGACCAGCGTAATGGTTATGTCACTGGACTCCCACGTAGTAGACTGCAGCTCAAGTCCCAGACCCGGTGGCTTAAACTCACACTGGACGCTTGTGTGTGCGTGCCTAAGATTGAGAGGAGAATGGAAGAGAACGGATTGTGACATGGCCACTCTCTTGGGGGTGGATTTCTTGCTTTCTGTCTTTCTGTCTCTCTGTCTTTCTGTCTTTCTGGTGAGCATGCACTCCCTATGGCAAAAACTTCTCAAAACAAACAAACGAACAAAAACAATTGTCAGCAGGTGTTTGTACTCACCAGAGAGAAAAGAGAGGAATGGGGGGAGGAGCTCCCCTAATGGAGGATAGTCACACCACAATCCCTTCTCCATTTCTCCGTCCTGTCCTAATTTGGGGCATGCACACACACACTGAGTTTATTATTCAAGATACCAGGTCTGGGACTTGAACTGAAGTTAGCCATGTGATTAAAAACACTTTTGAGACCAGCAGTTAGCGTAATGGCTGTGTCGCTGGACTCCCACGTAGACGACCACGGTTTGAGTCCAGGACCCGATGACTTAAACTCACGCCGGGTGCATGTGCATGTGTGCCCAAGATCCCGAGAGGAGAATGGAGGAGAAGGGATTGTGGCGTGGCCATACCCCCTGGGGGTGATTTCTCGCTTTCTGTCTCTCTGTCTCTGTCTGTCTGACGAGCGCACGCGCCCTATAGCAAAAACCTCTCAAAAACAAAAACAAAACAAAACAAAACAAAAACCACTTTTAACCAGGGAAACAACATTTTGAAAAACTCAACTGATGTTCTCTGATTAAGGTCCTGTCCTAGGTGCTGGTAATCACATCGTAAAGTAGACAGGCATAGACTTTGCCTTCCTAGAGGGCAAAAAAATGTTTTCCACGCGATGGAGTGTTCTCAGCAACCACATTTTATTAGGACATTCCTTTCTTTTCCATTCTCCCCACAGGATTTTGGGCACGCACATACACATGTCTGGCATGAAAACTGCTGGGTTCAGGACTTGATCCATGCAGTTGGATGGGATTCAGCTATCTTAACCTACACACCACCTGTGAGCCCGCAAACATTTTTTGGTTTGTTTCTGTGTGTGTGTTTTGGTAGGAAAAATGGAAGGAGCCTGTAGTCGTCTCCAGTCATTGTTCCAAATGAAACCCAGAGATTATTCTAAGGGACGCTTGACTCCATGCCCTTTCCCTTATCCCATAAGACCACTTCCCTGAATAGCAATGGCAAGACTTCATGGTAAGAAGCTCATTCCATGGTGAAATATAGTTCCCAAGAGTAGCCTTCTGGGATGGACTTGTAGTTTCTATAAAAATCACTTCATCAAGCTGCACTTATTGCTACTCATTTGGGCATGAGTCACCTCTTTGTGCATTCACCAGAGAGAGAAAGGGAAAGTAAGACCTCTCCTGCCACAGGGAAATGGCCACATCACAATCTTTTCTCCTCCATTTCTTCTTTTGGGACTTTGGGCATGCATGCACATGCATCCAGTGTGTTTCTTAACTACCACCTCACTGACAGACTCCACTTTTTTGTTGTTGTTTTAGAGAGATTTTTGCTACCGGGTGCATGTGCTTGCCAGAGAGTGAGAAATCAGCCCTCAAGGAGGATGGCCACTCTGCAATCCCTTCTCCTCTCAGGATTTTGGGCACGCATGCACAAGTGCCTGGTGTGAATTTTAAGCCACCAGGTCTGGGATTCAAACAGCGGTCGACTACGTGGAAGTCTAGCAACATAACCATTATGTTCACCTGCTGGCTCCCCTCCACTTTTCTTTTATATCTCCTAGTTTATTAATTAGTCTTTAAGATTCACATGCTGACTAAATTTTAAGAGGTCACATGGTTTCATGGAAAAAATATGGAACTGTGAACATGTTACTGATAATTTGCATGACAGTGAGAAAATCGCTTAATCCCTTACAAGTAAATAGACTTTTATCTCAAATCAAGTTTTCCTGGAATACTGGTGTTCTTTGAGTTGAACAGAGCTATTCTGCTTAAAATTAGGGCTAAATTAGGGCTAGTTGGTGACAGTGGTTAAAGTGGCTGGCTCCCATGTGGCCAACTGCATGGTTCAAATCCTGGACCCAGTGGCTTGAAGAACATGCCAGGTGCGTGTGCGTCTGCTCCTGGAATGCTGAGAGGAGAGTGGGGGAGAAGGGATTGCAGTGCAGCCATTCCCCCAGGTGATGGATCCCCCCTGGGGTGTGATTTCTCACTTTCTTTCTGTCTCTCTGTCTCTCTTCAGTGAGTGCATGTGCCCTATGGCAAATTAAAAAAAAAAGTCTAGATTAAATATTGTTTCTGGTGTGTCTTTGAAGTTGTTTCTGGGTAAAGTTAGCATTTGAATCATGGATTTAGTGAAGTAAATTGCTCACCCGGATGGGAATGGGCATTATCCATTCTATGGGGAGCTGATAGAATAAGGTGGAGGAAGGAAGCATCTGCCCCTTCTTCCTGCCTTCTGCTTGAGCTGAGTATCCTCTTGTCTTCTCCTGTCTTTGTACTGGGACCATCGACTTCCCTAGATCTCAGTCTTTGGACTAGGGCTGAATTACCCTACCAGCTTTCCTGAGTCTGTAGTTTACAGATGGCAGATCATGAAACTTTTCAGCTTCCATAATCCTGTGAGCCATTTCCTCCCAATAAATCTCTCCATCTCTCTTTCTCTCTCTATGCAAATGTGTACACACTCACACAAACACTATTGGACACACACGATTGGTTTTGTTTCTCTGGAGACTTTGACCCACCAAGAACCCACATGGGCTGGCCTGTAATCATTGTCTACCTAGAACCTGCAAAAATTTACTGCCTAATTAAAAGCATCAGTAGTTCATATTTTTCCTCAGTGGGCATGACCTTTGTCTGCTGCAAAGCCATACAAGTTTGAGAACTGCTGATCTGTGAGATGGGGGTGAAGATGACTTGGCGTGCTTACCTCACCGAATTATTGTGAGGATCAAATGAGATTATATGCAAACAGGCTTTGAAAACTGCGATGTGCTCCACAAATGCATGAGATACTGTCATTCATGTAACACTAAGCTAATGGTCACTGGGCACTTGAGCTGCGGCATAAAGATGAATGACATGGCTATGACATTTACAAGATAAATAGATCCCATGCCTTAAGTTTGCTGAGATGGACTTTCTCCTTGGCTCGCTTGGGAAACATCCTCTTCTTGATTTTGCAATGCTATTTTGCGATAGAAGAAAAGCGGCTCAAGTAGAGGGTGTGGAGCACACAGCTGCTGAGACTACCTTCTCTCTTTTTTAGGGGAGGTCCCAAACTATGCTTTTTGTATATGGATGCGGCAAATAAAGAGTGTGTAGTGCAAAGGAGAGGTGGATTTTAGTAAATGCAAGTCCGTTTTCTAGAAGCTCTGGATGATCAGGTATTTAGCTCAGTCACTGGTGACTCCCTAGACCTTGGCCTCTGTCATTCTTTTGAATGATGCTCCTTGGGACAGGTGCTATGAACTAATTTGAGAACTCTATCAGAGTGTGCCATGTGTGCTGGAGGATGTGGGAAAGACGCATGGTCTGTGGTTCCTAGCTGGCCCAACAGGAGTAAATTCTAGGCCAAAACCCTCATAGGAGCCTGCCCTAGCACTGCGGTTGACAGCTAATTACCCAGCCTCATCACTTAGAAACTTTTTCGTGCTTCATCAGACCTACTGTATGCCTCTCCCTCTATTCCTTCCCCAGAGACTTCCCTTTCTTTCTCCCCTCTGTCCTCCTCTCACAAGAGATAAAGACAAAGCACAGAGCAAAGCCAATGCAGACAGTGCTAAGAGTCTGTATTACCAATTTCAAACAATTGAAAGCTTCAGAATAAAACACAATGACTTATTTATTTTTAATGTTTTTTGTTTTGTTTTGTTTTGTTTTTGTTTTTTGTTTTTCATAGGGCATGTGCACTTGCTGGAGAAAAACAGATGGTGAGAGGGAAAGTGAGAACTCACCTCTCAGGGGGGATGGCCATGCCACGATCCCTTCTTCTCCATTCTCCTCCTGGGATTTTGGGCACACATACACACTTGCCCGAAGTGATTTTCAAGTCCCAAGTCTGGGACTCGATCTGTGGTTGGACATGTGGGAGTCCAGTGCTGTAACCACTGTGCCACCTGCTGTTTCCCACAAGTTTGTATTGAAACTAGCTAATTGAGGGGAGTATGGAAGCAGGTTAGGAGTCACTGGGAGCAGAGAGAAGACTAGGGCGCAGAGTTTCAAAACAGAATCTGCCAGCCTGCTCTGCAGAATTTTATCTCAGGAGAACTGGACTCCGCATGCAATCTTTGTAAAATGTTGGGGATGCGAGCACATCTCCTCAGTGATCATCACACGAGAAAGTTGCAACAGCGGGTATGTGGGGAAAGGATGCTCGCTCCTAGCAGTGTGCCATAGGCTGGTGTGTTGGGCCCAGGACAAGTGCAGGGCATGGATTCCTGGAGGGGAAAGGCAGCAACAATGTTGAAAGTAACTTCACAGCATGTATTCCAGGGATGTCTCATGTCAAGGAACCAGAGCCAAAGAGAGGTGGGGACTTTCAGAAGAGAAGAAATGTTGAAAGGAAGTGGGGAGGATGAAAGAAGGGACATTTAGGGACCAGCAGTTAATGTAATGACTATGTTGCTGGACTCCCATGTAGTTGACCGTGATTCGAGTCCTGGACCCGGTGGCTTAAACTCACGCCAGGTGCGTGTACGTGTGTGTCCTAGATACCAAAAGGAGAATGGAGGAGAAGGGATCGTGGTATGGCCATCCCCCCTAGGGGGTGATTTCTCGCTTTCTATCTCTCTCTCTCTCTTTCTGGCGAGCGCACGCGCCCTATAGCAAAAACTTCTAAAAAATTTTTAAAATTTTATTGTCTTAAATTGAGACAGAAAAATATTTAATCTTCTCTGGATCTGGAAGAAGGACTGGAAGTAGCAATGATGGTGTCAGAGAGAGAATAGAGAATAGAACCTTAGTGCTACTTCCAGTCCTTTTTCCAGTCCTCTCTTCCTAGCAAGAGAGTAGAAAAATCACTCTCCAACTCTCATTTTTCTTTTCAGAGGTTTTTGCCTTACAGGATGTGCTCTCACCAGAGAGAGAGACAGAGACAGTGAGAGGAAAAGTGAGTAATCACCTCCCATGGGGGATGGCCACACTGCAATCTCTTCTCCTCTGACCCCCTCCCAGGATCTAGGGGATGCACGCATATACATGCCTGGCATGATTTTGAAGTCACCAAGTCTAGGACTAGAACCATGGTCAGCCATGTGGAAGTCCAGCAATAACCCCTATGTCATCTGCTGGCATCACGCCTCATTTTTAAAACCTGAAAACCTCATTTTAAAAACCTCAGGAGAGACTCTGTTCCTAAAGATCTCAAAACTTTACTAAGGCCCTTTCTCCTTCCAGTTACAACATTGCAGAGGGTTGCACTATCCAAGAGCTAAAGGTCATCATATCAGGAGAAAAGGGAAAAGTATCATATTAGCAATAAGAAGACAATGTAGCCGTGTAGGGTGTAGTCTAGAGAGTGCTGCCAACAAAGACAGCCTCCAGTGAAATGGATGTGAATCACCAGGGAGCTGGATGACAAGGCTGACGGTGGGTGGAGACGGTGGCTAAGGGTGTGAAAAGGAATGACTGCATTATAAGAGACATCTTAGGGGGAAAGAATCTGGATCAAGCCAACTCTTTTTTTCCCCCCAATATTCTTCACTTAGCTATTAGGGAAACCAACAGTGTGTGTGTGTGTGTGTGTGTGTGTGTGTAGTGTGTGTGTGTGTGTGTAGTTTGTGGGGGTGTGTGTGTGTGTAGTGGGGGGGTGTTGTATCTGGGTTGGCATTCAATAATGACTCACACAAAAAAAAAACAATGATACTTAGGAAAGAGCCTTCCTCACATCAAAGTTCAGTGTTTCAAAGAACTCATGTGTTGTGTTTTCCTCTTATCTTGGTGTTTATTTTTTATTAGAAATACCAGGGTTTCAAAGCCAGTAGGTGGTGTAGTGGTTATGGCGCTGGACTCCAATATACTCAACTGTGGTTTGAGTTCCAGAGCTGGCACCTTGAAACTCATGCTGGGCACATGTACATGTGTGCCCAAAATCCCAAGAGGAGAAAGGAGGAGGATTGTGGCATGGGCATCCCACCTGGAAGGTGTTATCTCGCTTTCTGTCTCTCTGGAGAGCACATGCACCCTCCAGTTAAAAAAAAAGGCTCCAAAAAAAAGAAACTGAGTTTCAAGGTCACAGTCCTGTACAGACTTGATAAGACTTTTCACAGAAAATACTTCTAGTCTGGATCAGTAATTATTAAAATGTGAAAAGAAATTATTTTTGATGGACGGAACATGTTAAACAGTTTAATTCTGTTGAATACTGCAGTTTATGTTTAAGTCTAACTTGAACTGCTACCTAGACAATGCTGTATCTGAGGATATGTTGAGATGACTCTGGAAAAGACTTTATTAATCCTGAACATCTTATTTATTTTTTAAAGAGAGATCTTTGCTATAGGGAACATGTACTTGCCAGAGCAACAAACCAACAGTGTGTGTGTGTGTGTGTGTGTGTGTGTGTAGTGTGTGTGTGTGTGTGTAGTGTGTGTGTGTGTGTGTGTGTGTAGTGGGGGTGTGTGTGTGTGTAGTGGGGGGGTGTTGTATCTGGGTTGGCATTCAATAATGACTCACACAAAAAAAAAACAATGATACTTAGGAAAGAGCCTTCCTCACATCAAAGTTCAGTGTTTCAAAGAACTCATGTGTTGTGTTTTCCTCTTATCTTGGTGTTTATTTTTTATTAGAAATACCAGGGTTTCAAAGCCAGTAGGTGGTGTAGTGGTTATGGCGCTGGACTCCAATATACTCAACTGTGGTTTGAGTTCCAGAGCTGGCACCTTGAAACTCATGCTGGGCACATGTACATGTGTGCCCAAAATCCCAAGAGGAGAAAGGAGGAGGATTGTGGCATGGGCATCCCACCTGGAAGGTGTTATCTCGCTTTCTGTCTCTCTGGAGAGCACATGCACCCTCCAGTTAAAAAAAAAGGCTCCAAAAAAAAGAAACTGAGTTTCAAGGTCACAGTCCTGTACAGACTTGATAAGACTTTTCACAGAAAATACTTCTAGTCTGGATCAGTAATTATTAAAATGTGAAAAGAAATTATTTTTGATGGACGGAACATGTTAAACAGTTTAATTCTGTTGAATACTGCAGTTTATGTTTAAGTCTAACTTGAACTGCTACCTAGACAATGCTGTATCTGAGGATATGTTGAGATGACTCTGGAAAAGACTTTATTAATCCTGAACATCTTATTTATTTTTTAAAGAGAGATCTTTGCTATAGGGAACATGTACTTGCCAGAGCAACAGAGAAAGACAGAAAGCAAGAAATCACCCCCCCAAGGAATATGGCCATGCAGCAATCCTTTCTCTTCCACTTTCCTCTTGGAATTTTGGGTATGCAAGCACACATGCCTTGTGCATGTGCTGGACTTCCACAGAGCTGATCATGGTTCAGGTCCCAGACCTGGCAGCTTGAAACTCATGCCAAGCATGTGTATGCATTCCCAAAATTCCAAGAGGAGAATGAGAATGGATTGTGGCATGACTATCCTCCCTGGGGGGTGATTTTTCACTTTCTCTCTCTATCTCTCTGGTGACTGCATGCACTTTATAACAAAAATATTTCTCTCCAAGAAAAAGCCTATAAAATTAAGTGAGGGGTGCTGCTTGGTATATTATATTGGTAGCAGGGACACCAGGTGGGTAGGTTATAGGAAAATAGATTGTGTTGGCAAATTGATAGTGTGGACAGCAGGCCAAGGATAAGAGTATGCTTCAACTCCAGTTCTAAGAGTTTAGCAGTGAACATATCTCAAAATTTCCCTTTGTTAGTGGAAGAGTTAGGGATATTGAGGAACAAATCTATAAAACTCACTGACTCTCTCATTTCCCAGATAATATCAACAATGCCACTTCGGGGCTCGATAACATTACCTATTCTTTGTTCTAAAGGGCTGTTTTCAGTACTGTGAATTTTCCATTCATCTAGCTTAGTTGAATGAACAGAATATTGAGTTAGCAAATATGAGAGCTGGGATTACAATCCTGTGGACTATTAGCGTGGCAACAGGACTCACCAGGAAATGCGTATAACTGAAAAAAAAAAAGAAATGGAATGGTTTCATAAATTATGTGAGTATGTATTATTTGTGAGATCCCTTAATCCTTACAACAACAAGAGGAGTAGGCCCCATTAGACCCCATTACTGCTTCCATTATACAGATGAGAAGAATGAGGTGTTTGGACAAGAGTGTTGGCCAAGGCATGTGACTGTTAAGGGGAGGGGCCAGGATTTGAATGTGGATATTTGAATTCCAGAGACTATGCTTTTAATGGCTGTACCCATAAATAAGAAAGACACTTTGCTATTAAAGAGATTCAGATGCATAATCTATCCATGATATAAAGAGAATTGTGCTTTAATAGAGATGTGTACAAAGTGCAATGGAGACCAAAGGATGAAACAATTAAGTTCAAGGATCTTTATATTAATAAGAAATCTGAGCATGAGATTGAGTCAGTACTATGGTTTTGTTTTATTTCTTTTTAATTGCCTAGAGAGTGTGTGAGTTTATGTGTGCATGAGAGAGAGAGCGCTCCTGTGGGGCATGGTCGCGCAGCAATCCCTTTTCACTGTTTCTTGTTCCAGTCAGGATTTGGGGCACATATATACAAAGACTAGCATATTTTTCATGCCATGGGAGGCCAGGACTCTAACTGTGGTCAGCCATGTGGGTTCTGGCTCCCGATGCAGAATGCTTAACCACCATACAGTGGGGTTAGCCCTTGTCTGTGGTTTTGAATGTCCCCCACCCCCAAATTCATGTCTTGAGATTTTCTTATGACAGATTAAGAGGATGAAAATTTAATCTGATACAGCGTTGAAAGATGGGCATTTAACAGGAGATTAGGATGAAAATAATCTAGGTGGGCCCCCCATAATTAAATCCTGGTGGGTATATAAGGAGGAGAAATGAGACAGGCAGAGACACTGATGGGTACAGACTCTCCCTTCTGCTCTTGTCCTTGTGATGTGATGCTTCAGGGCTCTGCAAGACCTCCACGAGATGTGACCCTGGATCTTAGACCCTCAAACGCAAGCTGAATAAATCTCTATTTTTATAAATCACCCAATTTCAAGTATTTTGTTTTCTAGCAACAAAATGGACTAGAAAGGACATATCTTATCGTTCTGTAATTTCAGACCATGGGTTTCCTAGATACCTGGCTTTTTTTTTTTTTTTTTTTTAATCTGTGGATTGAATAGAAAGGTATTTACTCCACGGTTCATGAATATCAAACACAAGGTTCATTGTCTCAAAGTCAATATATGTGATTTCAACAGATTTTTTGGTTGTGAAAACTTTCAAACAAACACAAACATGGAGAGAGAGGATAATATGACGAACCCTCACATATCTGTCACTGAGCTTTAGCCATCATCAACATTTTGCTGTTCTTGCTTTAGGTAAACTCACCTTATTCCCCTTCTCTAACACCTTTCCTTTTTTGTTTTTGTTTTTGTTTTGTTTTCTGGGATATTTAAAAGCAAATTCAAACATTCATATCATTTCATTAGTAAATTCTTCAAGTACAATTATCTAATATATAAGATCTTTAAAAGAATAATTACAATACCATTATGCCAACCAATGACATCAACAGTAGTTATACACATTTATCTTATACCCAGACTGTTCATCTTTTTCCAGTTAATAAACATGATTTTAATAGAAGAACTTTTACTTCTTTTGTAAAGAATAGAGGTGAATAGTTTTCCTTTCAGTTGCATTCTGGCTATATTTGCAAAGATACAATATCTTTCTGATAAATAAGTTATATTGTTAGAAAATAAATGAAATGAACAGTTTACTGCCTACACATTAAGAGCATAACTTTATTTACAAGGTTAAAGCCACCAAGTAAGTAGATTGACAAATGAACACCGGCAATAATGGAAGTGGAACAGCACATGTCAAAGGTCATACTGCTGAGGAGGGGGGCTGCGAAAGCCCACAAACGCTGAGCACTTGACAGTCATGTTGCATAGGATGGCTGAGAAAGTGACTTCTGAATGCCATTTCCCTTTTGTTCTTTCATCAAAGTCATTTGTCCCTCTCACTGCTAAACCTCTTCAGTATACCATTAGGTAGTTATGTGCTAATCTCTTTTCAGCAACCTCTGAACCAATCCAGCCTTTGAGATTACTATCATAAAAGACAGATTTCTTCTGCCTTTGATTTTGAAAAGCAAATTACAAAACAGAAATGAAAAATTAGATTGTTTTCCTCTGAGAAAGATTTATATACACTTGTGTGTGTGTGTGTGATATATTAGGTCATCGGGACAGTCATGGTGTATTTTTCTATGCAACAATGCATCATGACTTTCCTGAGAGCCCTGTATATATAGATATAGATATATGTGTATGTGTGTGTGTGTGTGTGTGTGTGTGTGTGTGTATCTCTCTCTCTCCATATATATATATATATATATATTAAAATTAATTATATTTCCTCAATACTATATACCTGGGAACTACCCTAAATGCCTTTTGTTAAGTTGTATGAAAGTTATCTCTGTAACTATTCTTTTATTCTTTCCTCAGCTTTAATTACATACTAAGTGTTTCCAAGAATACATCGATGAAACAGGTATAATGCTCAACCAGCCAGATGGCGTGGTAATTAAGGCAGCTGGATTATGGCAAACTGTGCAGTTTGAGTCCCAGAAAACACATTGTGAGTGTGTGTGTGCATTCTCAAAATCCCAAGAGAAGAATAGAGGAGAAAGGATTGTGGTGTGGTCATCTTTCTTAGCGGGGGGTGGGGTAATTTCTCTTTCTCTTTTTCTCTCTATCTCTCTCTGTCTCCCTCCAGTGACCACACATGCTCTATAGCAAATGAAAAAAAAAGTACAGGAAATGCTTGTCTTCAAGAAGGAAGGGAGGAAGGGAGGCACGTGAATCGTAAATGTCTACTGTGGGCTAACCTGATAACGATAGTGGAGGAGCAGCTAATGGTCAGGGAATAATTAGAAGGAGTGCTGACTTAGCCCACTCATAATGCTGTAACAGAATGCCAGACTGGGTAATTTACAATGAACAGAAATGTATTGGCTCATGGGATCACAGTTCTGGAGGCAGGAACTCCAGGATCATATCTGTCAAGGACCTTCTTGCTCTATCATCTGAAGGAAGGGCAGAGAGAGGCCAAACTCAAACAAAGGGGGCCTAACTCATCCTTTTATAGGAATCTGCTTTTGTGATAACTATCTCATTCTGGTGATAATGACATTAATCCATTCATGAAGGTGATACTCCCATGATTCAAACACCTCCCACTAGATCCCACCTCCAACCCCACTGCATTGGGACCAAGTTTCCAACATGTGAACTTTGGGGGACACAGCCAAACCATAACAGAGGTCTACAATATAGGAGGAGGGAAAGGCAACAGAAGGAAGTTAGTGAATTCAAGTGTAGCCTATAGCAGAAGGTGAAATTAAAACAGAGACCTGATAGTGATATTTGCAATTTTTTTTTTAAGTACAAGAAACAACAATCAGAATCTATAGAGTTAAGAATCCCATTCTTGTTTGTCCTGTGTGTACTTCACTCTTAATTGTCTTGGTACTGGACTCCAAAATCATAGGGTTAGTATTAAAACTTTAATGAAATCTAAAGCATATCAAGGAAGTATAGTATGAAGAAGATCTACCTGTGGTCTAGCCAACTTCCACCTGTGGGAAAGCTCTTGGGTGTGGTTTACAAAGGGTTTGTGAAGGTAGATCAGAAGTTCAGCTGGAATGAGCCACAAAGACTTGTTCTGCTTGTTTTTCACTCCAATTTACTATAGAACTAGCAAAATACTAGCATAAAGACATGCATGAGATCAAGAAAAAATGAATGGGTGTGCCTCCCTATTGCCTCTCTCCTACTTGGTAAGGTTATCAAAGTTGGTTGATCTCGGCAGCCTGCATAGAATGAGCAGTCAACCAGAACCTGCTACCTGTTTTATCTTTCAAGCTTGTTGGAGGCATTTTAGCATTCAAAAATTTACCCTATTAATATGTAAGTGTGTTCTTGCTGTACCATGGTTATAGATTCCTAGGTCTCATTTCTGTATTTTTAGGTTTGCTCAAGGCTATAGTGTAGCAAGCCAGGAAGTGGTTCTACATCAAGGTCTTAAACTATCTTGCTAGAGATAAAAAGTGTGTGTGTAAGAGGGCTTCTGGATACATTTGACCCATAGCTGCTTCTCCTTTTGAATTCAGTATATTACACACACATACACGTGTGTGTGTGTGTGTATGTTCTATGAGGGTACATCAAACAGCTTATGGAACACCAGAATTAAGGCACAAGTATATTTTGGTGCAAAAATTTTTTGAAATCTATGCATACTTTTTCTTTCTTTCTTAGATTTTTGCCATAGGGTGAGCTCACTCACTCACTCACTGAGAGAGAAGGAGGATGACCATGCCACAGTCTCCTCTTCTCCATTCTTTCCTTGAGATTTTGGGCACACATGCCCAGACTGTTTTTCAAACTGCCAGATCTGGGACTTGAACTGTACAGTTGGCCATGTGGAATCTAGTGCCTTAACCACCAAGACACCTGTTGGCTCTATGCATGTACTTTTTGAAGACCCCTGTTCAGTTGGATATCCACATTGGTTTGTCTGTCCTACTCATTAGCCTTGTTGACTAGAAGGAACAACAGGATGGAATGGGCAGAGTTTTCTCTCTCACTGTCCTATATAAGTTAACCTTGGGGTGTGGGTGGGAGTGGCAGCTTTAGAACAAAGTCAACAGCATCTGCGAACTCAAGATCAAATGGTAGAAAGAACAGGATGGGAATCATGGTGTTGGGATTAGGTGAGACCTGGGAGTAGAGGAAGGTGCTGTAGATAAAGGAAATAATGTGTTGAAAGGCCTTACGACGAGAACATGGCATATTCGGAGAACGGAAGGCCATTCATCATGAGGGCTTCTAAGTGTTCCAGTTATGACTTATGGAACATTGTGGGCTGTGCTTTAAACATAGCCTGAAGTTATTTGGTGGGACTTTCACATAAACCATAGCTGCTTTGTGATTAGGAACATTTTCCTCTGCAAACATCAGAAACATAAGCTGTAATAACAAACTACCATAGTTAAAAGCTTCCATGGGGTTGAAGATGCCATGACCATAGTCTAGCTAGGGCTTATTCTCTGGAAAGGGTGCCATGACTGACTCTGAGCCCCAGCCTTGGGCTTCAGGTGCTGGGCTGTAATATCCAGATATTGTAGATATTTCTTTTCTGCACTGCTGCTTTTTTAAAAGTAAAGAGGGAGCTTTATAGAATTAGCTGAGCCAGGTGGAGGAAGGACTGAGCGGAAACAGAGTCACTAACATTGATTTAGCCATTGCTACATGTTAGGCATCACATGACTTTTTTTTTTTTTTTTTGAGAGGTTCATCATATGACTTTTTAAAAAGAAAACTTTATTTCTCCCATGAGTGAGACAGGGAGAAAGAGATAGAGACAGAGACAGAGATGGAGAACCCCCAACAAAGTCTTGATGCCATGATCCATCCCTAGCTTCAGTCAGGCCTGAATTATGGGCATGTGTGTATCCAGCATATTCAGGGAGTCTCTGGATGGAAACCTGGAACCTTTTCATCTGGGTCAGGCTAGAAGAGCATCTTACCACTGCATCACCACCCAGACCCCACATGGCTTCTCGTTCTCATTTCTTTATAAGGCAGTATAGGTGAAAATACATCTTAAAGTACAAAGTAGAATACAAACTATAGTGCCTGAAAAAAGACTTTGGAAGTATTTCCCCTTTGACTACCTGTTTCATAGATCAGCAGAGAGAGCTCTTTTGAAGAATGTGTTATAATTGAGAAAATGCACACAAGTAGCTTTTGCTACTTTTTTGTGATCTTTACCTTAATCCATTCTTTCAGGTTTTTCTAGCTTGTCAGTTGATAGGATACTGTTTAACTTACAGAAACAAAAACTAGTTTGAACACTCTGGTGGGAAAGTAAAAGGACCCAGTGGACATAATGAAAGGAGGAATCTTCATGATTCAGAAGGGTGAGGATCAGGCGTGTAATTAGACAGGTTGGGACTTATGAGGGTGGAGTGAACTCACTGAAAATGGTTTCTATGAGGAGTGGGTGTGACCAGCGTTTCTTAGGGAGAGAAGGGGGCAGCAATCTGTACAGTAACTCTTACAGACACCCAAATAGTCTATATTTTTGTGTGTCAGAAATATCCCACCCAGGATCATATATTTTACAAGGTTTTTGCCTGCTGATGACTACAACTGGGAACCTGTGAGTACAGTACGTTTGCACCTTTTTGTCATTTTCAAACAGTCCATTTTTTTAGATTCCATCTACATCTGCGCTCTGCACCCAGGTTACCTTGAATGGGTGGTTTAGAAGATAGTAGGGGGAGGGAAAGAAAGTCTGAAGTTGTTGTCACTGCCCTAAGGTCAGTGTTTGACCTTAAGGCATGAGTAATCCTCTATGATCCCTTCAAAAAAAGGAGTAATGCGGTTACTATGTTGGTTGTTAAGGAAGCATGGGAAAGTCATTCTGATGTAACTCGGTAAATTTGAGATATTGCTAAGGGTCTGTCTCTTGCATTCACCTGGAGAACCCATAAAACACGAGAATACACTGTAAAAATACATGGATAGTTTTAATAATTGATTCGTTGAAGTCTTTAATTTGATCATTAGCTCATATTTTCCTCTTAAGAACATAGTAGCTTGGAATGTATTGATATTTCCTCTTGGCAACAGCTTGTGTTTTTTCATTAAACTAATAAGCGTCTTGATCTGAACTTTTCTCTAAAGATTGCTGAAGTAGTGTTTCAGAAAAACTGTATAGACAAGGGCTTTAAACTTGCACAAAATTAGTACACAGAAGGTTTATATGTATATATGTGTGTATATATATATATATATATATATACATATGTATGTACATATATATAAAAGCATTTTTGTGGAGCTTTGACTTCCATTAATTTTTATGACGATGAAGATTTATGAATATACATATAATAGATCTTCAGTGAAAATAAATCAGAAATAAAGGGAAAGTTTGTATAAGAAATAAAAAAAAAAATCACCTAAAGTCCCAAGACCTAGGAAAATCATTACTGACAACATTTGGCTATTTTCTTTCCATGTAGATTGTCTATGTATATTCTAAACAATTGAGAACATATTAGAAACATCTTTTATATTGTTTTCCACTGAAGATTTTATGCTATCAATTATTTTTCCATATCATTAAAACTCTTTATAAGTGTGATATTTAATGGCTTCATACTATTTAATTCCATACATATATCATAAATTACATGACCAATTCTAGGTTTTTAAGTCTCATACATTGATGCTGATTTTAGATAATATTCACAATGCTATAATAATTATTTTTGTGCATAAATATTTGCCTCTAAGACTGTTTTATGGGATTACTTCTCAGGCAAGGGATTACTGAACTGAAATATATGCATCCTCAAGGTTTATGATACACATTGCCAATTATTTTGAAGAAAGGTACTACTAGTTTCCATTCCCTACAGAGGTTCAAGAGAATGATTTTATCAAATAGTCAACTGTGTATTATCATTAAAATAAACTAACATCACCACCACCAAAACTTTACCAACTTGAAAGGCAAACATTTAGATAATTTTAATTCGTACATTTTAAAGTGTTTATTCACGTAGAGAGCATGTGTGTGTGTGCACTAGAGAGAGAGAGAGAGAGAAGCACTCCTTACAGAGTCTGACCATGCCACTGTCCCCTTTCTCCAGCCCTTCAGCTGTCAGACTCTTGGGCATGCGTACATGTGCCCCAATGTTTTCTGGCCGACTCAGGGTTCTGAACCAGCTGTTGGCCATATGGCTTCCAGCGCTGTAGTTCAGTTTGCTACTGCTGACTCTGCCACTGGCCTGGGCCTAATTCACATTGTATTTGTTTGGGAAATTGCTTGTATTCTATAGGCATTTCTACTTTAGTAAATTGCCTGTTCATATTTCTACCCAAAACAAAATATTTTCTTATCGGTGTTTACTAAATCATAATATCTTAACATCTTACTATTTTCTCAAGTATACTTTTGCTTGGTTTTAAGACTCAACTTCTTATTTATTTATTTTTACTTGTGAGAGAGGTTTCCACAGTGTGTGTTTGTGTGTGTCAGACACGGTGTCATTATGATAGTGATCCTCCTTCCTCAGCCTCCTGAGTAGATCGGACCACAGGCAAGTGCCTCCCGCCTAGGTTTTTAGGGTGTGATTAAAATCAAACCCAGGCTCCCATGTGGCCTCAGCCAGCCAAGCAGCAGTGTATAGCATGTGCTACCACAGTTGAGCCAAGTTTCCAGATTTTCGTAGTTAAATAGATTTGTTTCTTTTGTGGGTCATTGAAATCTCTTATATCAAAATTACTTTTAAAGTATGTTGGGACCAGCAGTTAGCGTAATGGCTATGTCGCTGGACTCCCACGTAGTCGACCGCGGTTTGCGTCCCGGACCTGGTGGCTTAAAACTCATGCCTGGCGTGTGTGTGTGTGTGTGTGTGCGTGCCCAAGATTCCAGAAGGAGAATGGAGGAGAAGGGATTGCAGCGTGACCATCCCCCCTGGGGGGTGATTTCTCACTTTCTGTCTCTATGTCTCTCTCTGTCTGTCTGGCAAGCGCATGCACCCTATAGCGAAAACCTCTCAAAAAAATTACTTTAAAGTATGCAATTGAATAGGTTTTAGTATAGTTACAAGGTTTTGCAACCATTACGGCTATCGAAGTGCATAACATTGCACTCCCCCCAACGATCTTATAATTATTAGTAGTCATTCCTTCTTTTCTCCCTACATGTCTTCTGTCTATAGATTTGCTTCCTCAGGACATTTCATATAAACAAAATCGTACGGAATGTGGGCTTTCATGTCTGATTTCTTTCTTTTAGTGTAGTGTTTTCAAGACTCTTCATTCAAAAGTTCATTAAATGAGTGAACAAAATGGTGTGTGTCCATTCCAGGAAATATTCAGCCATAAAAAAGAATGAGATATCAATACTACACTGTGGATAAACCTCATGGGTTCTTTTTAAGCTTAAGTGTCTTTTTTTCCCCCAGAGATTAGTATTTAGTCTTCTATATGTTTTCTAACATTTATAGCTTGAATCTTTACATTTAACTCATTAATCTAACTGGAATGACTTTGTGAAGTGGTGAGAGGTGTGGGCATAAACTGATTTCATTTTTCCAAGTAATTGTTGAAGCACAGCTTGTATTGGGCTGTTGGGAAAGTCATGATGCATTTTTACATGAAAAAATATGTCAGAACTTTCCCAATGACCTGATAGAATAATCCTTCCTATCTCTTCTGAGCTATTGAGGCTGCTATGAGAATCTTGCTCTCAGACCTTCAACTGTAGAGATCGTAACTGACCACAGCTCCTTGCTGGGCTCTGAAATCATCACTGTGTGCTCTGAGGCTGCCCATAGGCTAGTCCCTGCCAGAGACGGACATACTTTCATATTATCAAAACTTTTTTTGGTTAATTTTCTGCTATAGGGCATGTATGCTTGCTGGAAAGAGTGAGAGAAGGAAAGTGAGAAAGTACCCTCTTACCTCCCCTACCCCAAGAAGGATGGCCACATTGAAATCCCTTCTCCATTTTGGGTTCACATACATGTGTACCAGACATGTGTTTTCAAGCTACAGGTTCAGGGCTTGAACCTCACTATTGGTCATGTAGGATCTAGCTGCCTTAATCACCACACCACAGGCTGGCCATAATCTGCTTTTTTAAAAAAGGTTTTATTTTCCCTTAGGGAGCATGTGCTCATTGGGAAGAGAGAGGTAGACACAGTGAGAGGAAAAGTGAGAAATCACCCCCCATGGGGGATGGCCACACCACAATCCCTTCACCTCTACTCTCCCCCTGGGATCTTGGGTGTGCGTGCACACACACACGCCTGGCATGAGTTTTAAGCCCCTAGGTCTGGGACTTAAACAGTGGTTGGCCATGTGGGAGTCCAGCGACATAACCTCTGCACTCTCTGTTGATCCCCATAATCTGAACTTTTTAAGAAGTTTATTTATTTCAGAGAGAAAGAGAGAGTGAAGCACCACCAGCTGGATTCACTCCCAGCCAGGACTGAGAATACATGTGCATATACCTGGCGTGTTCAGGGAGGTCCCAGGAGGCAAACCCAGGACCTTTCCCATGCGTTACCAGCTGTGCCCCATGTGGCCTCAAATCTGAACTCTGAATAACATTTATTTTCTGAACCAATGAATCTGCAATATTTAGAAATTGTAAAGACAGAAAAAATGATCTGTAACTTGACCACATAGATATAACTATGATTTATATCATAGATTTAGTTTCAATGATTTTTTTCCCCATTCTTACAAAATGGGGGTCATTTAAAGTTCTTTTTATATTTACCATTTTCCTAACATCATTAAAATAAGCTTTGACTACGTGAATCCTATGAATGCATAGTGTATTTCAAATATTCCTTAATGTTGATATTTGTTTCTAAGTTTTTACTACCATAAGTCATAGTATAATAATGTCCCCGGATGTTAACTTTTGTGTTATGGTGACACATGAAGCCCTGTAATAACTTGTAGATAACAGAGGAAAATAGAAGACCATGCTGACCAATAAGCTTTGACTACGTGAATCCTATGAATGCATAGTGTATTTCAAATATTCCTTAATGTTGATATTTGTTTCTAAGTTTTTACTACCATAAGTCATAGTATAATAATGTCCCCGGATGTTAACTTTTGTGTTATGGTGACACATGAAGCCCTGTAATAACTTGTAGATAACAGAGGAAAATAGAAGACCATGCTGACCTGTTTTTTTTTTTTTTTTTTTTCCTTTTGATCATGATTGGTTTTGCCACATCCTTTTTCTTTTTTCAAAGCCACTGGAGCTTGAAATTTATTTGACTGTGGTGTACCTTAACTGCTAGCTTTAAAGAATTTGCTAGTCAGATTCTATTGTGTCTTACATCAGAGCATTGAACATGATGGGTATTAATTTGAAAAGGAAGAGTTTCACTATAGTAGAAAAGCATTTTCTAGTCTAAATTTTAGAGATTCTTAAGGATAGGTATTAATTTTTCCCAAGTATTTTCCTACATCTATTGAAATGATCATTTGGCTTTTAATACTTGAAATTCCTATGATATAAGGTAGATATAACTTTGCTTAATTCATTCTTGTGGCAAAAATCTGTTATATTGGATTGTCATGAATTATTGGATTTTTGACCTGTTGTTAACTGTTTTATGTTTGCCGCATGGATATTCAAAAGTGAGGAAGCAATGCGTGAATATAGTGAAATATATATATATATATATACACACACATATTTGGGATCAGACTGATTCCAATCTGAATTCAAATTAAATATTTGCAATTCTGTGATCCTGAGTATTTTTTCCTTCTCATAATCATTATGCATACTTTTTATAGAATTTTGACCAAATGGGCATGGAAAATTTTGTACTCTGATGCCCCCCTCCCCCACATTTAACTTTATGCTGTGTACATTTTTCAGGTCATTACATCATCTTCGAAGGCTGAGTAATATGCAATCAATAAATGTAGCTTAAGGTAGTTTAGTTTGGATTCCTTATTGTTGGACATTTTGTCCATGCTCATATTTTTGCAAATAATAGTGTTATAATGAACTTTATTATGCCTAAAGCTGGCTTTAGATTAGCAAAGCACATAAAAATACTTTTTCCCCTCTATGGGACATATGTGCTCACCAGAAAGACAGATAGAAAGCAAGAAATCACCCCCTGGGGAGATGGTCACGCCACAATCCCTTCTCCTCCATTCTCCTCTAGAGATTTTAGGCATGAATACACATGTACCTGGTGTGAGTTTCAAGCCACTGCATCTCAAACCATGGTCGAAGATGTGGGAGTCCAGCACCTTCATCACTATACCACCTGCTGGCTCCCACGGGATATTATTCAGCCCTCAAAAAAGAAAGAAAATCTGCCATTTGCAATAACATGGATGAACCTGAAGGATTTTATGCTACATGAAATAAACCAGACACAGAAAGACAAGTATTGTGTGATCTTATTTATATGCAGAATCTAATATAGTGAAACTCCAATAGAATAGAATAGAATAGAATAGAATAGAATAGAATAGAATAGAATGGTGGATGCCAGGGGCTAGGGCTGGTTGGAATGAAAAGATATTAGTTAAAAAATACAAATTTTCAGTTATAATAAATTCGGGGGATCTAATGTAAGCATGGTGACTATAGTTAGTAGTACTGTACTGCATACTTGAAATTTGCTAAGAAAGCAGATCTTAATTATCTTCACCTCTGCCCCACCCATACAAAATGGTAACTATGGTGATGAATGTGTTTGAGTATGGTGATTTCATTATGTATGTAATCAAATCATACTGTACACTTGAAATAAGCAATTTTTGTCAATTATACCTAAGAAAGCTAGAAAAAATAAAACAAGCAAAAAATGAAATTATTATACTAATTTATATTCTCACTGATAATATATAAAACTTTCTATTTCATTCCACATTCGCAAACATTATGAACATTAAAAATAAGTCACTGGGGGCCAGCAGGAGGCGTATTGGTTAAGGTGCTGGCTTCCCACATGACCAGCTGCGATTGAGTCCTAGACCAGTGGCTTGAAACTCATGCATGCACAATGAGGAAATGGGATTGTAGCCTGGCCATACTGACTGGGGGAAGAGTTCTCCCTTTCTCTTTCTTTCTCTCTCTGGCGAGTGCATGGGCCCTATAAAAAAATCTCTCTTAAAAGATAATCACCATTGGGACAAGCATGATTGGTTGATGGTTAAGGTGCTGGACTCCCACATTCCCACATGAAT
The DNA here is from genome assembly GCF_000334495.1 of Tupaia belangeri chinensis. Classification (NCBI taxonomy): domain Eukaryota; kingdom Metazoa; phylum Chordata; class Mammalia; order Scandentia; family Tupaiidae; genus Tupaia; species Tupaia belangeri. The sequence goes on from NW_006159542.1 coordinate 1,569,773, forward strand.
GGTTTGAGTTCTGCACCTGGCAGCTTGCTTCCTCACCTTCCCTCTCTGATGAGTGCACATGTCCAATAGCAACTAAAAATAATTTTAAAAATAAGTCACTGCTAATCTGATAAGCAAAATGCCTTCTCACTTTTGAATCTGTACACTGTGTTTGTGAGGTTGAAAATTTTCTCAGGTACATGTGAGTTTCTTTTTTTTTAAGAGGTTTTTGCTATAGGGCATGTGTGCCCGCCAGAAAGACAGAGAGAGACAGATGGAAAGCGAGAAATCACCCCCCAGGGAGATGGTCATGCAGCAACCCTTCTTCTCCATTCTCCTCTCGGGATCTTGGGCATGCACGCACACACGCCCAGCATGAGTTTAAGCCACTGGGTCCGGGACTCAAACCGCAGTCGACTACAATGTGAGTTCAGTGACATAGCCATTACGCTAACTGTGGGTCCTCAATTTCCCCATCTTTATACCATTTATTTTATGTATGATTTCTTTGGCTAGAACTCACAAAACATTGCTCAAAATGAACATGATAGCTATTTTGTTTTGTTTCTAATTTTGAAGTGAGGCATTTAATGGTTCACTAAAGGATTGATTATAGTTGATTTGAACCGGATATGCCTCAGTAGGTTGACTAAACACCCTTACTTCCTTTTTTAGAAATAGAATGTTGTGCTAAATTTTATCAAATGTCTCCTGTATGTTTATTGCTTTTACCATGCATGTCCTATTTTATCACTAGAAAATATCATCTGCATTTTTTTTTTTTTGAATTAACTTTGCTGGGACCACCAGATGGCATAATAGTTATGTCACTGGACTCCAACAAAGCCAACCATGGTTTGAATCCCAGATCTGGTGGCTTAAAACTCATGATGAGTGTGTGGGCATGTGTGACCAAAATCCTGAGAGGAGAATAGAGAAGATGGAATTGAGATGTGGCCATCCCCATTGAGGGGTGATTTCTCGCTTTCTGCCCCCCTTTCTCTCTGGTAAAGGCAAATGCATTACCTATAGCAAAAATCTCTCTTAAAAAAAAGAAAGACTTTGCTAAGTATTTGCTAAATGTTAGTGTATCTACATCAAAGGTGCAAGGGGACCAGCAGTTAGCATAATGGCTATGTCACTGGACTCCCATGTAGTCAACTGCAGTTCGACTCCCAGACCCAGTGGCTTAAAACTCACGCTGGGCGCATATGCATGTGTGCCCAGGATCCCGAGAAGAGAATGGAGGAGAAGGGATTGCAGCGTGGCCATCCCCCCTGGGGGGTGATTTCTCGCTTTCTGTCTCTCTGTTTCTGTCTCTCTGGTGAGCGCACATGCCCTATAGCCAAAACAAAACAAACCAAAAAAAAAAAAAAAAAGAAGTGCAGAAGCAGTACAGTAGGAAGCGTGGTGTCACAGAAAAGCAGAGCTGAATTTCATTGGGCTTTGCATTTAATGACCACATTGTTTTAGATAATTATCTTTTCAGAGATTTTCACTGTCTGTAAAGCAGAAATAGTAATACACAATCTCAGTAAGATTCAAAGAAATAATGTCTGTAAAACACCTAGTACAGTGTCTGGCATTTCAATAATTGATTTGGAAGCTAAATTATATAGTTTTTTTTTTTTTTTTTTTTTTTTAAAATGGGGGGGTTTTTTTTGTTTGTTTTTTGTTTTTTTCTTAAGAGAGGTTTTTGCTATAGGGCACGTGCGGTCACCAGAAAGACAGAAAGCAAGAAATCACTCCCCAGGGGGCATGACCATGCTGCAATCCCTTCTTCTTCGTTCTCCTCTTGGGATCTTGGGCATACACACACACATAGGCGCCCTGCATGAGTTTAAGCCACTGGGGCTGAGACTTGAACCACGGTCAACTACATGAGAGTCCAGCAATGTAACTATGACTCCATCTGCTGGTCCCTATAGTTGTCTATTTTCACCTTTGTTAGAGTTTTACATCAGAGTGATATTTTGTAAATATAATTTACTATCTTTTTCAGTTTGCAGGATGGTTCATATAACACAGAAAATGATTCCTCTCTGAAAAATTCACCTGTAAATGTAACTATATGGAAGATTTAAAAATAACATTTGTTCTTTAATATTATTACTCTGTGATTTGCATTTCTAAATCCCACTCTAAGATTCTTTAGTTCCTTATGGTATCTGTGTAACAGCTGTAATAGAAACCTTTCATCTATTCAAAGTAACTCAATACAAATTCTTCTAAGAAAGTACACTGATTTAGTAGGTACTTAGGAACTGAGTGTGGTCTTCGCTGCCTTTCCCTAGCTTAAAACTTTCTGGTGCCATCTTTCTGTTTATTACTCAGATTGTGAGCTTTATTTTACATATTTATGATTATAAAAGATCAACACAGTTTGGAAGTTGACACAGTAAACTCATTAAAAGGCAAACTCATAAGCATGTGAGATCGTGACGAGACTGAATGTCAGGAGATGGTAACTGAGGGAAGCCAAGGGTGGTGAAGAGAACCACTAGAAGAAGCAAGCTCTTTTTCTTCCTTTCTGCGTGTCTCCCCAGTGCTGTAACATATCCTGCATCCTGTGTGTGGGAAGCTCTCCTGGAGGATAGAGGCAAGTTTTCTGTGCCTTTTCTATTTTAAGACAAAAATCTAGTGTTTGGCTTTATTTTCTGAAGCCTGGGGAAGTGTTTATGCTGGTATAGGCACAGTAATGGAGGTACGCCAAACAGTGGGGACTGCTTCCTTGGGCAGATGGGACTGGGAGCCTGGATCTGGGAATCTTTCCTCTCTGTTCTTTTCCTTCCCTTTCCATCTTCCCCTTTTCTATCTCCTTTGTTTCTTGTGCAATTATGCTCCAAGAATAGGCTGTTAATCTAGTTCTTGCCTTTCTTATTTCAGCTGTGAGAAGGAAGGGAACACTTTACTTTGTAAACCACGGTCATCATGCCATCTTCTCCTCCACACACTAAGTTGATGCCTGCAGCTTTCTCAATGTTGGAAAAAGAATGATCCAGCCTACTCTTGGCACCAGGGAAAAATTCTTATATAAAGAGTACTCTACCCAACAGTTACTCTCTGGTTAGATAAAAGGAGATCTTTATTTGTAGACATATGAGGGGACGTCAAAACGTTAGTGGAAAAATAGAAGCACAGGTTTATTTTGGTGCAAAACAACCCACTAAAATTCACGCAGAGATTTTTTTTTATTATATGCATTTCCGTGAACCTTTTGAATATCCCCCACCCCTGTATTAGAAAGGAGGTGGAACTAGAAGGGAGGACTCTTCTTTATGGTAACTATCTTGGTGTGTTTCACGTGATTGTGTGTTATATCAGTGGCACAGCTGAAAGAACATGGCTCCTCTTTATTATTTCCCGGCCCTCTCATATCCAGCAAAGTAGTATTTAGTAGCAAAATATATTTTAATTGGAAAAAAAAACCATCCTATGTAACTGAATAAAAATGTGAACCGAGGGCTTTTCCGATAGACAGCAGAGTATGTACATTTTGTGAGGGTGGGAGAGCGTCTATTTAATATAATTTTTATATAGAAAATACAGGCATATTTAAAAATGGAAACATAAGAAAGTATGACACAAGGAATAACAAAATATATCACAAAATAAAAACCCCCAAATAACAAGTTCACTAAACAAGATCCAGCACCATGTTGGACTTTCTTTGCATAAATTCCAGGATGCCCAGGCGCTACCAGGAAGAGATGATCCTGCTTTGAGAGAGCCAGTGAGTTGTGTGGTGGTTAAAACCCAGTCCTCCTTTTCCTGGAAAGAAAGGAAAAAAAAAAAAAGAGAGAGAGAGAGAGTCAAGAGAAAAGACTGAACTGAAACACGAGTGATATTGCATCTTTTGGTAACAGCTCTGTACAAACCAATTAAAATGGAACTGCAAGTTTCAGACACCTGTGATGTTGTCTGTAGCGGTGAGGGGTTCCTCTTTGAGAAAGGGCCTTAGTGAACGGCTGCTACCTTAGGAAGAGATCTGAGCAGCAGCAGACCTGAGTTTTAGTTCTTATTGGCACTAGTTTTCCATCTGACCATCCTCTTACCTGTAACATGAGAGGTTTGGACCTCGTGAATCTAAAGGTTTCTTAGCCCATGAACAACCTACGGTTTTTAGTTATGGTATTTGCTTAGGCTAAGTTTTCTGAAGCTGTGCAGAGATCAGAGGAAACATCATTCATTTCTGAAAGGACTAAACTACCTGGGAGCAAGGCCGGGTCAGTCTTCTTCATCAGTTGAGAAGATTCAGGTTGAAGAGTTTAATGGCTGCCACAAGGCATTTCTCTACCACCTGCCACTTAATGCCAAAAAAATGTCTCCAGCTGTCAACTAGCATTTATTGAGCATCTATTTTTGTACTTGTACAAAGTTACTAGGCATATACTCTTTAAGATACTCAATCTCATGAGACAGAAGGAAAAAAAAAGTGTAGTTTTTAATTGTTTTGACATCTCAGAAAAGCTTCTGTTTTTAGGGAGTGATATTGCATCTTCTTGTCTTCTGGAAATTGTGTCTCCCCTCCCCTTTGCCTGATGTTTTGACAAAATTACCCTCCATGTTAGTATAGCATATGTCAACCCAGTGCTACTGTTCATTGACCCTTGTTGGCCCCCTGAGTCAATCTGGACCAATTAGAGTCCTTCTAGGCTGGGACAGTGTAGTATGTCTTTGCATGATGACATGTAAGACATGGGCAGTGAGTTCAGTTCTGTCCTTTCATGTGAACTGAACAGCAGAGAAAGCCACTCTGCAGCAAGAGAGAGGAAGAAGCAGACCCTGGAGTGAGGAGGTGAAAGGGAAAGTGGAGAGGCTTCAGGTGGCTTTCAAGTCCTCAGTTCTGGTCCTTGGTTCCGGTCCTCCTGATATTTGACTACTCCCTTGTCCCTGGGTACCACACCAAGTCCCTCTATTGTGATAAGTTCCTTTCTTAGCTTAAGCTAATTCCAATTTTAACAACAGTGTCCTAATCAATATGGATCTCCCAGAAGAAGCCATTACAGAAGGGAATCTGCATGGTCCTCTGAGTGCCAGTTAGCACTTATATGAATGTGGGATGTACCTCTAAGCTTAACTTGCCATAATATTTTCTTGATTCCTATATCAAAATTTTGTATAAAATATAGATTCTATTTTAATTAATTTTGTTATAGGACGTGTGTGCTCGCCAGAGAGAGAGAGACAGAGAGACAGAAAGTGAAAAATCACCCCCCCCTGGGGGGGATGGTCACGCCCCAATCCCTTCTCCTCCATTCTCCTCTCGGGATCTTGGGCACACACGCACACGCGCCCAGCGTGAGTTTAAGCTACTGGGTCCAGGATGCAAACCGCGGTCGACTACATGGGAGTTCAGCGACATAGCCATTATGCTAACTGTTGGTCCCAATTCTATTTTATTAATAGACAATATTTTCATACAAGATAATAACTACCAGTCTCCTGATCAACAAAGAGTTTCTATGAGGAAATTTTGATGCTGGGGAACCATATAAATTCTGGGTTTCCTTTATTTATAAGATGAAGTGGTTGAAATATAAAGTCTAAAGTTATAAGAAAGTATTTTCTGTTCTTTTTGAGTCCTTGTTTCGTTTTCTCCTCCCTCCCTTCCTTCTTTTGGCCCTTGTTTTCTTCAATTCCTTCATCTCTGCTCTCAGGTAAAACTATTGTTTAAATCCTGGCAGCTTCAAAATATATCCATCCCACTCCATATTTACTTTTCAGGGTTCTTTTTTTTCCCTGTTGTTTTCTTTGTCTGCAGAGATGACATGAGGTGATGATATGAGGATATTCACTGGCACAACACAGAATTTTTTTGTATTTAATTCAATTGCTTTTTTGTTTTTACAAGTCGACTTTGATATCTCAATAAAAGTAACATAATAAGAAATGGAAAATGGGCCAGCAGGTGGCATGGTGGTTAAGGTGCTGGACCCCCACAGGGCCATCTACAGTTCAAGTCCTGGACCTGGTGGCTTGAAACTCACACTGGGCACACGTGTGTGCATGCCCAAAAATCTCAGGAGGAGAATGGAGAGGAGAATGCAGTGCAGTCATGCCCCTTGGGTGTGTGTGTGTGTGATTTCTCACTTTCCTTTTCACTATCTATCTCTCTGATGAGTGTATGCTCCCTTTGGCAAAAATCTTTAAAAGAAAGAAAGAAAGAAAGAAATGGAAAAATAAGAATTGTTTTTAGTTGGCCGAATTTTAGTTTTAAAAATGAGTATAGGAATACCTATTTGTTTTAGTGGTTTCTATAAGTTGGGGGAGGGGTAAGTGTACATAATACAAATCTCAGTGATGTGATGCCAAGTCATATATTGAGATCTTAAGATGGGGCTGAAAGTACTCTAACATTGTAACACTTGTGAGAGAAATGTCTAAATATTGAAAGGAACTTATCCAGGGGATGGTACAATGTCTGATATTTTCTGAACTTTGAAAAGGTTTAGGTGATCATTGAACTATTTTCCCTTTGACTTATTTTTGTGAGCATCTTTTTTTCAAGTATATTTATCTTGTCAGAAATGAGAAACCGATGGACAGAACTTATTTTTACATACAATTTCATATTGTCAGTGAAGTATATGACTATATTTATACATATTTTTCTTTTTTATTTTATATACTATTTTTATCGTCAATAAATACATGAATATGTATAGTCAGTGAAATATGTACACACTAGAGTGCCAAATAAAGATATTTGACTGTAAACATTTCTTGTCGACTTTAATACTAGTGTTTATTATAATAAAGAACTCAAATATGCACTGTGATTTCAATAAAGTATATTGAGTTTTTTATTTATTTTGCATCTTTGCATGTGAAGGATGCAATCTCTGTTCAAGAACACAGCTTACTCTTGAATTATTTAACCCATTTTTCTTTTTTCTTGTGAAAAAATATGGACTGCTTCACAAATTTGGATGTCATTCTTGAGCACAGGCCATATTCATCTCTGTATAGTCCCAATTTTAGTATAAGTGCTGCAGGAGTGGGCATAACTTTTCTTTTTGCAATATCATCATTTTCTTGGAAATCCTGAACTACCATTTCTTAGCTCTGGTTTTAGTTCAGATTTAGAGAGTATACCTTATAAAAGATAGATTTGGCTGCAGGATACTTACATGCAAACTAGAAATACCTTGTAACTAGTGAAACAACTTACTTCAAATTTTGAACTCTGTAGGTTGTAGAGAAATATTAGTTTTTGGTCTACTTACCTGGAACAGTCATGTCCTGTCCAGGCTGAAAGGCAGTGGCATCGGTTTGGCCGTACACATTTCCCACCATTTAAGCAAGGAGACTGGCAAACAGCTAGGAGGAAAAGTACATGCACTTATTTAACACTTGCCCCTGCTTCCTGCTGCAACCATGATTCTGCACATACAATTTGCATTATCCACTTCTGTCACTCAGCCTGACCTTACAGCCTTCTGTGACAGGACCTCCGCTTTCCCTTCTAGGCTGGTCAATTTCCACATTTAAGTCTCAGGTTAAGTTGTACCTATTAATTCAAACTTTGGCTGATTGCTCTTAGTCCACTGATTTTTCTCTCCTTGAGTTTTTATTTATGCACTGAATCAGGCACTTCCACTGTTTTGCACTATAGCTTTTTTATATATTCAATTAGATGATAAATCTTCTGATTTATAGCACTGAACTCTTTGATTGATTGATTAAGTCATATATCAACTCTTACAATAATAAATCAGGCATACAGGTTGTACAAAATAGATGATTCGATAGCCCTTTGTGTTTGGCTAAGGCACATATTTCATGGCTCTTACCAGGTTTAATTGGAATTACAGAACTGGACTAGGGTTAAAAACTAGCCATAGATGAAACCTGGAGAGAACATCAAAAGATTTACCACAAAGGCATCTTTCTCACAAATCCACAGTCTCATAACCAAACTTTTCAAGTTCATGCTAAAAAAAAAGCTGAGGATGCTAAAATTTCATGAAGCTCTAGTAACAGCAAATGTACTATTTCAAAGACAGAGATGAACTCCCTGCAGAGAGGAAATAAAAGGCCTCCTCTTGGAAACATTTCAGTCTCATTATAGCATAAAAAAATAGGCCCTTTTGTGCATGAAAAAAATCTTTGGTGAGATGTAAGTCAATGGCATTTCTTTAATCATTCATTCATAAGAAACAGGGAAAAATCCTGGTAGGCCAGTATGGCACTTGGTAATCACTGGATGGAGGGCATGAGAGGACAAGAAGTAAAATCCCATAAGGCACTATTCTGGGAGGTTAAGAGGAAGAACAGGCCAGCAGAATCACTGACGTGCAATTTAATAAGAAAGGAAATTATGAAACAAATCAGAATTATAACCAGAAAGAATAGGGCCCGGCAGGTGGTGTGGTGGTGAAGGAGCTGCACTCCCACATGGCCACCCTTGGCTTAAGTCCCAGATTCAGCAGTTTGAAACTCATGCTGGGCAAGTATGTGTGCATGCCCAAAATCCTGAGAGGAGAATGAAGGAGAAGGGAGTGTAGCGTGGCCATCCTCTCTAGGGTGATTTCTCACTCTCTCTCTCTCTCTGTTTCTGTCTCTCAGGTGAGCACACATGCCCTATAACAATAAACACACTAAAAAAAAATCAAGAATAAATTCTAATAACCTAAATCCAGCTCTTCCTTACTGATTGCTGCTAATGTAAGAAAATATTACTTCTTTTCAGCAACATGCTAACTAGTGCTGCCTGACTATACCAACCAACCAGTCATTATTTTTGCTTCTTTGTCTAAAAGTTTAGCATTTTTCTTTTCCTTAGAATGTTGGTGCCTCCGGTGTTCCACTTTTGGATCACCTTCTTATGCCACATGTCTCTTGCATAGTCTCATTTCTATTCCCCCATGGATATTTTTTAATGATGACTTATAAATCTCTATAATTAATCTAACTATATCTCTGAGAACTTGAACTATCATCCAACTGCCTATCTGATCATTCCCCTTACATGTTCCACCCTCTCAAACTCAGCATGCCCGTCCTTACCTATCCCCATCTATCCCTATTTATATCCATCCTGATCTATCTCGGCATGCCCAGCCTTATCTACACTCATTTACACTCATCCTTATCTATACCCATCCTGATCTATCTCAGCATGCCCACTGCTAACTCCTTATCAGTACTCCCACACCAGCTGCACCTGGAGTCTCTAGCTTGGTAAGTGGTGCCGCCTTCCACTCTGGGGCCTAAGCAGGAAACAGCTATTTTGATTCTTGGCGGCATTGATTCTATCTCTCTGCCTTCTCTGAAATCTACCCTTTTTGGGTTATCATCTCTCCAGATGTCATTACTTCTTGCCAATTTGTCTTCTGTAACCTCCCAACACATCTATTATAAATCTTGCTTCTCGTCATTTTCACACTGCTACCAAAATCTCTGTTCCAAAAGAACATCTGATGGCATGGTTTTCATGCTTAAAACCTTTAATGGCTTCTGATTTTCCCAAGACATAATCCAACATCTCGAACTTGGCACACAAAACCAAGTGTTCCGATCTGATGCTGCTTTCTTCACAGCTTCGTTTCCAGCCACACCCCTAGGTGTCCTCTATGGCTTCAGTTGCTGAATACGCCTACATATTTTCCACTCCATGCCTTTAGCTAGAATACTCTTGTCCTGTAGACTCTTCCTGCTCTCCTCAGATTCTAGGCCTGTGAAGCCTTTTCTGCACCTTGACACTTGCTTCATTTACCCATCGTCACTGTGATCACAGTCCATTTCATGTATTCAATTAGCCTTCATCTTATAGATCTCTATTTATAGGCCACCCTGCATTCCTTCCCCCATTCTAGATTGAACTTTTGCAGCTCTCGTTGTATATCTTTTTGCATATTTAGTATGTAGAGGGTGTATGCCGAGGTAGCTGTGGCAAGATTTAAAAAAGGAAGCCTACATGCCTCAGTGTCATCAAAAAGTTTATTCTAGTTAGAGAACTAAGCTAAAAGAAATACACATAGGCCACATGCTATAAACTGCATGTGTCTAACTAACTGTGTAACATTGAGAGAAATGGATTGTTAAAAAAAATAGATTGTCATGATACAGAACAAGTTCGGATAGAAGAGGAAACTTAGGCAGGCCTCGGGAGTTGGGTAAGGTAAGAATAGGTGAGGGAAGGAGGAGAGTAGATGCTAGACGGGAGTAGATGAGTAGATGCTAAGAGATGGGAAGGAGAAGAGGCTGTTTGGAGGGTAATGAGGAAGCCACCACTCTAGGGGGTAAGGGTGTGACTGGCAAGATTGGAAGTGGGTTGTGCTGCAGGTGTGCTAAAGAAAGTCTATGCAGCATGTGGAGGTTGGATGAATTCGGTATGGATGTGGACATACTAAACAACTATTGGATGTTCTTAAATAGAGCAAAGACATGCCTAAAGTAAAACATTAATGATGGTCATCTTGGAAACGGAGATGGGAGGTAAACTAGCACACTCTGGCCATCATCCAGAGAAGATGGCGGGGGGTGGTGGTGGTGGTGGTGGTGGTGAAGTAAGATGGGAGAGAAACTGCTGAGAAAGAAACAAAAAGAGTGATAATGTTGATAATCTCTGCTGAAGGGGAGGGGTAGCCAAGAACGAGTCATTTATCTGGAAGACTGAATGCCACTTCTTGCAAAGATAAGGTAACTGTTGCAAAGGGCAGGGCTGGCTTGCAGATGAGTTCAATTTTGGATGCACAAGAAACGTGCATAAATACCAAAGTTGACTTGTTATGTCTAGTATTATAAGCAAACACGATATTGATCACTTTAAGAGTCTCAAAATTTTCAAATTTAGCCTCCAGGACATTTTTGCCTTTCTACATTCACAGATGGCCTACTGTTGGCTTTAGGTAGGGTGACTACACACCCGACTGTGCCCGTGACAGTACATTTTACTTTCCTGTTCCTGCTTGTCTTATTTACAGTGCCCCTTTCACTCTCAGAAATGTCTAGTTTGGGAAGCTAAATTATATAGCCTCCCCAGTTTTAGTGTTCATAGCGAGCTCTGGTGTCAATGAGCATGTTCTAATTTACATTTTACCCCACTGAGGAGGTGGCATAAACATTTGCAGGAGGGATGATGAAGTGTTAGGTATCATACTAAATAAAGATAGAAAAACCTTTTTTTTTTTTTTTAACAGTGGCTTAACATTTTACCACATTAAATAGGTAAAAACCCATCTTTCGAAATGGATTTATTTGACATTAACTGCGAAACTTGTCATATTCAGATATTATGCTACGTGCTAGAAATACAAAGATAACAAGGAATATTGCTACTCTCATAGTATATAATCTAGTAGGAGCAGAGCTAGAGAATCAAGCAGTTACACAGATGTCCAAGTATAGCAGTGGGCCAAATGCTTTATGAGGGGACTTCAAAAAGTTCATGAAAAAATGCAATGAAAGTACAAGTTTATTTGGGTGCAAAATAATTATGGCATCTGTGCCTTTTTTCATAATATGTAATTTCCACGATCCATTTGAAGACCTTTCATATTTCAGGCAGGCAAAGGTTGCTAAGTGGACATGGACGTCACCGATCAATCCACTATGATGAGGAATGAAGCAAGCTAGACTATGAAAGAGAGGCATTGCATGTCCCCACTTAATATATACTGAATGTGGGCACGCTATGGCAGAAATTGGAAGACTGGAAGGTATAAAAACATAGGGAACAATTGTAGATACTAGAGACAGCATGGGAGGGTGATAGGCAATGGGGCAGTGGGAAAACAGGAAGGGGAAAAGAGCAAAACATTTAACAGACACAAAAATGAACAATTATCTCTTGGTGATATTATGTATGGGAATAACTTTGGTTAGACTAGTATGCAGCATATTCATGATGGGGAAAAAATAAATATTGGGTCGTCTAAAAAGTCATGATGTATTTTTCTATGTTTTTGTATGCAAAAATGCATCATGACTTTCCTGAAAACCCAATAAATAAATGTAAGAGAAAGGAATCATCTTGGATGAGTTTTTTTAAATATTTAAATTATATTGTATTTATTTATGACTTTGGTCTTTCTAAATAGGAATAGTGAATTTAGTAATTGAGCTTCATAGAGATTAAAAAAAACGTATTCTTTGGCCCCTTTGTATAATGTCTTCTCTACATTTTGCAAAATAGAGCAGATGATGACAGGAAGAAGGCAAATGACCGAGGTGACTTAGATGTGTCCTTAGAATATGAGGAACTCTTGGGAAATTTTGGTGCCCTTTTGCTCCATCACCACCATGGTGTCCGAGTTACACTCATCAATATACCCTAGGGCTTCATGAGACCAAGCCACCAAGAAAACCAACCGTGAGAGGCAGCCTACCTGTATGACAGCGGGACCCAGTCCAGCCAGGGGGGCAGACACACTGGTAAGGGGCCACACAGCGACCGCCGTTCAGACAGGGAAGAATGCATATTGCTAAAAAGGGGGGATTGAAAAGGATTTGATTAAAATAGACACGCACAGATAGGCTCAAGTGTTCAAACAACATTCTCTAGGAGGAATGAAACCTCGCATGGCCCATTAGCTAATCTTCCCGGCTGCTTATTCATGAGTATCATCAGAAAAATACAATCAGGGAAATAAGCCTGGATTCTTAGCCAGATGTAATGAGTCAATGCCAAATGTACTCTTCTAGTGAAGACACATTGTAGCCAACGTCTGCTAAGTGCTTTGCTTTGACTCTCCACAAAACAAGCAGAATGATCTCCACTTATCAGCATTTCAGATTTCCATGAGGAATTATAGAAAATACTCTAAGGGGTTGGCGGCCATACGGCGCTCTTCTTGTCTTGAACTAAATGGTAAGAATGAAAATCGGGCGGGATACACTGTAGGCTGGTGTTTGAAACAGTTTAGTACTGACAGGACAACTCCCCCTTCATTTCCTAGGAGCTGAGGCCTGGAAATGACTGAGTTAGATCTCCCCTATACACTCTAGGGCCCCATTCCTCCTTCTAGAAATCACTGCGCTCTTTTTATTTTTCATTTTATTTTATTTTATACATTTAATCACTATATATAGAAGCATTGAAAATGGTTATGGATACTGGAAATCAGGAAACTCTTTAAAGAGGCATTGTCTTGAAAAAATACGAGACGGTCTGTTCCCTTGAAACTCTAAGCGCTTTATATCAGTATCACCTTGGAGTTGGTTAGATATCCGAAATGCCAGATACCAGCCTAGGTCTGCTAATCACAATCTGCATTTTAACCTCTCCCAGTGATATGAATGTATGCTAAAGCTCAGGAAGCCCTGGCTCATGCAGGAGGGCTGGAGGGTTCAGGGAGCCGGAACAGCTAAGCCAGCACTGGAGTTAGAGTACCGCAGTCATACTCCACGAGTCTTTGGACTTGCGACATTATAGCAGTTTAAGTAAGGGAGCTCTACGTGAAAAAGAATGATGTGGGAGAAGTGGAAGGAAAAATGTAATTTCTCTCTCTCTCTTTTTGATTATTATGAGAACACTTTGGTGAGTTGTTAAACATCTAAATTTATCTTTATCACACTTTTTCCTTTATAGATTAGTTGAAAAAGTCACACTTAAAAAGTTTTAGAGTATCTTATAAAATTCCTGACCTTGAAAAAAAAAAAAACTGGTATACACCATGGCCATCACATTAATGACTAAATGATTTATACATGTCGTTCCCAATGGGACATGAAACCATTTTATCCTTATGTATTTTTTAAGATGTTGAAACAAAGTGCAAACTACTTATTTACACGTTACTGGAAGTTCAAATTCAGATGTATTTTTAGAAGGATCAAAATTCTGTATTACTTTACTGAGCATTGTGTAGATATAGGAGTGCGTTTTCCTTATTCTTTTAAGTAGAAGGAACTATTCTTTTTTTTTGAGAGAGAGATTTTCGCTATAGGGAGTGTGTGCTCGCCAGACAGACAGAGAGAGACAGTAGAGACAGAAAGCGAGAAATCACCCCTTGAGGGGATGGTCACGCTGCAATCCCTTCTCCTCCATTCTCCTCTTGGGATCTTGGGCACGCATGCACAGGCACCCGGCGTGAGTTTTAAGCCACTAGGTCCGGGACGCGAACCGCGGTCGGCTACATGGGAGTCCAGCAACATAACCATCATGCTAATTGCTGGTTCCCTTTTTTTGTTTTTTTTTCTTTGAGAGAGATTTTTGCTACAGGGCACGTGTGCTTGCTGGAGAGACAGAGAAAGACAGAGAGACAGAAAGTAAGAAATCACCCATTCCCCCCCCCCCCGGGGGGGGGGGGGCCATGCTGTAATTCCTTCTCCTCCATGCTCCTCTCAGAATTTTGGTCACACACATACATGTGCTCCGTGTGCATTTTAAGCCGCCAGGTCTGGGACTCGAACTGTGGTTGAGTATGTGGGAATCCAGTGATGTAACTATTATGCCATCTGCTGGTCCCAAGGAGAAATTATTCTTAATGACAAACCACGAGTGGAGTGGGCTGCAAATACTGCCAGCGAAGTATGATATTATGCAATGACAGGGCCGGCAGTTAGCGTAATGACTATGTTGCTGGACTCCCACGTAGTTGACCGTGGTTCGCATCCCGGACCTGGTGACTTAAAACTCATGCCAGGCACGTGTGCGTGCATGCCCAAGATCCCGAGAGGAGAATGGAGAAGAAGGGATTGCGGTGTGGCCATACCCCTGGGGGGTGATTTCTCGCTTTCTGTCTCTCCCTCTGTCTCTGTCTGGCGAGCGCACGTGCCCTATAGCAAAAACCTCTAAAAAAAAAGATATCGTAAAATGCCATGTATTTATGCCAACTGCAGCAATGAATGGCATAGGACATAGTGGACCTGAGATCAGGAAAAAAGAGGGCTGGGAGACTATAACCAACTTTCCCAAGAAGGCTCTTACACATTTGTGCCAGAAGACACTTAAAGATGACTTTAGGGGGCCAGCAGGTGGCGTGGTGGTTAAAGGTGCTAGACTCCCACATGGCCAACCGCAGCTCAAGTCCTGGACCTGGTGGCTTGCTTTCTCATTTTCTCTCTCTCTTCCTCTCCCTCTCCCTCTCTCTCCTTCCTCTCTCACTCTGTCAAATTAAAAGTAAATAAATAAAAAAAGTTAAATTAAACAAAGAGATGACTTTAGGTGGATCTTGAAAATAATGTTTTCAAGGTTATTAATATTCTCTATCTTCTGCAAACTATTGACATATTCAAATTGGCCCTCTGGGTTCTATCTGGTCTGCTGTAACAATGTAAGCCAATGAATTTCTCCCCAACAGTAAAGTCAGTTTCTAGTAGCTTCCTTAAGTTTCCAGCTTCCAGGCAAATTATAAGTTGAGAATAGTATCTGACGACAGACTCACGTTCTTCACAGAGGCGCCCCATCCAGCCATCTGGACAGGAGCAAGCATTTGGTCGCTGGCAGACACCGCCATTCTGACAAGGGAATCGGCAGACAGCTAGAAAAGAAGTGGGATGGTCATAAATCTAGCGACTTCTGGAAGAGAGGTAGTCAGGCAGGACTGCTCATGTACATTGTATAATATTTCTTTGTCTCAAGCTTTAAGGATGGGAAACAAAATCAAATCTCAAGAGGAAACTTCAGTACATGGTGAAGTGGAGCATTTTATTGGTTGTTATCACTGCTGTCCCCCGCCCCCAGCTTTATTAAGGAGAGATAGAAAGAAAAAGTGTATATTTAAGGTTTACATCTTGATGTTTTGATATATGTATAAATTGTGAAATAATCACAATTGAGCTAATTATATTTATCATCTCAAATAGTTACCATTTTCTTTTTTTGTGTGTGCTGACAACATTTAAACAAATTTAGCGAATTTCAGTATTTTCACGGTATTGTTAACTAGAAGTGCATTGAAGTACCTTAAAATTCCAGAATTTATTCATCCTACATTGGTGCCCTATGACCAATACCTTCCCGTTCCTGTTCCTGACATTTTCTGTTTCTGGCAACTAGCAGTCCACTGTCTGCTACTACTTTGTGTTTTGTTTTTTTTTGGGGGGGGGGATGGGAGGTGGGGGGAGAACGGGAGAGGTTTTTGCTACAGGGTACATGTACTGACTGGAGAGAAAGAAGAGACAGCGACAGTGAGAGGGAAAGTGAGAAATCAACCTCTAGGGGGGATGGCTACACCTCAGTCCCTTCTCCTCCATTTTCCTCCTGGGATCTTGGGCACATACTTGTATGCGCCTGGCATGATGTTCAAGCCACTGGGTCCAGGACTCGAACTGTGGTCGGCCATGTGGGAATCCAGCAACATAATCACCATGCCATCTGCTGGCTTCCACTTTCTGCTTCTTTGAACATGACTATTTTATGTAGTATTTGCCTTTCTGTGTCTGATATTTCCTTGGCATAATGTCCTCCAAGTTTATTCACGGTGTCACAAATTGCTGAAGTTTCTTTTTTTTTTTTTTTTAAAGGCTGAATAATGCCTTATTGTATCAATCCATCCATCTATCTACCCACATCACATTTTCTTTGTCTGTTCATCCACCAACAGACATTTAGGTTGTTTCCAATCTTGGCTATTGTGCCTTTGATGTTACTGCCACTAAAATTTTGATTTTTGGGGCCAGCAGGTGGTGTGGTGGTTAAGGGCGCTGGACTCCCCCATGACTGACTGCGGTTTGAGTACCGGATCTGACAGCATACTTTCTCACCTTCTCTCTCTCTCTCCTCTGGTAAAATTAAAATTAATTAATTAATTAAGTTAAATAAAATAATTATTAAAAAGTTTAACATTTTGATTTTTGATCATTCCTGAAAGAAATCTCAGCTCTAGCACACCCAGACACTTGAGCTTTCCAAAATGCTATGTCCCTTTATGACTTCATATTGTTGCAGAGCTATGGTTTTCTCTGCCTGACTGCTATTTTCTTTCTCTTCCCTTGGCCCTAATCCCTTTCCTGTTCACCTTTTTCTCCTTCTTTAAGACCTAGTTCAAATGTCTCCTCTGTGGAACATTCCTTGGACATAACCCCAGTTCCCAAGCACACAAATCAAGGCTTTTTCTTTTTCCACATTTCTCAGCACTCTGAAATGTAACATGCCTCCATTATGTGAGAGGTCTTTGAAAAGTTCACAGACAATACACGTCACGGGACCAGCAGTTGGCATAATGGCTATGTCGCTGGACTCCCATGTAGTCAACTGCAGTTCGAGTCCCGGACCCGGTGGCTTAAACTCACACCGGGCGTGTGTGCGTGCGTGCCCAAGATCCCGAGAGGAGAATGGAGAAGGGATTGTGGTGTGGCCATCCCTCCTGGGGAGTGATTTCTCACTTTCTATCTCTCTGTCTCTCTCTGTCTTTCTGGCAAGCGCATGCGCCCTATAGCAAAAAACTCTCCAAAAAAAATGCATATCATAAAAAAAACACTATTCATGGATTTCAATTATTTTGGCACCAAAATTAATTCATAGTTTAATTCATTTTCGTGAACTTTCGAAGTACCCTGGTATGCATGTTCACGCCAACAAATCACTTAGAACACTTTATGGCAGATATTTCTGTTCCTCTCTTCCTACTTGTCTATTGTCCCCAAGGTAATCAAAATGTCTTGTGGAATACATATGAATCCCCTTCCTTTTGCAATAACTCCTGCCTCTCTTGAGCTTTATGTTATTCATCCAGGACTCCTCCCTGTCCCCACAAGTCCTAAAGGATTTGGTCTTTTCACTCCAGTCCTGATTTGGGCATTGTTCATATGGTCATGTAGACAACCCACCCAACAATTTGCTTGTGCTTTGATCTCAGTCATGTCTATCTTGTTCACTAGCATAGTTCCTGACTTTTCATAAATATTTGTAAAGTAGATGAGATCATCTGATTTGTGAAAAATCATATTTTATTAATAAAGTTTTAGAAGGACAAACAGTGATGCCTCATTACCAATCTCTTTCAATCTGCAGAATTTCAAGCATAGCACCCAAGAGTTCTATGTGCAAGCTTTCAATACTCAAACCACAAAGGGAAGTCCGATAGCACAGCTGTAAGTGAAAAGTAAAACTAAGAAAAAAAAATATGCATACTAGTTGACCATCCTAGAATTCCATACACATTTCCCTGAAGCTTCACTAAAAAATAATCACTCAAGGAACCAGCAGGTGGTGTGGTGGTTAAGGCGCTGGACACACTCACATGGCTGACCATGGTTTGAGTCCTGGACCTGGTGGTTTGCTTTCTCACTTTTCCTCTCTCTCTCTCTGTCTCTCTCTGGTCAAATTAAAATAAATGAATGAATAAAAATAAATAAGTAAACCAATACTTCTTTAAAATAAAGAAAGAAATAACCATTCACATATTATCTTACCTCTACAGGTAGGAGGTGATGTCCATGTCCCATTTTCCAGGCAAACACTCCTTAGGGAACCTTCCAGCATGTAGCCACTGTAGCACGAGTAGGTGATCATGTCCCCATACTGATAATGTACTCCTCGAGCGATTGCATTTTCTACATGAGCTGGTGGACCACATGAAATTTCTGTAGAAAAACGACGTGTAAATTAAGCCAGTGCTGTTAACCCAGACTGATGACACAGTTCATCTCTATGACTAAATTAAAGAGCAAAGATAAAATATACAGAGGTAACACTCTTACCTATCTCTCTACAAGATACTAAGAACTAAATCTGTTGCTATTTAGGAAAAATTGCGTTATCATAGAAGATAAAAGATTTTTGCCTTCCAATTCAAATACTGAAGCTGAACTATTCTGAACTCAC
Source organism: Tupaia belangeri chinensis (assembly GCF_000334495.1). Classification (NCBI taxonomy): domain Eukaryota; kingdom Metazoa; phylum Chordata; class Mammalia; order Scandentia; family Tupaiidae; genus Tupaia; species Tupaia belangeri. The sequence continues at coordinate 1,588,470 of NW_006159542.1, forward strand.
GGACAGACATTTGTAGGGGACCAAGAATGTGCTCTAGTACCTTGCTAAAGAGATAGTTGTGAGAAGTTCAGTGCAGGATACTTTCAAATTAGAAGGAAAGCAAAGCACAGCAATTATTTATAGTCTGCTGCTTCAGAGTAAAGATCACTCCTTGCAGTAATGCATATTCCATCCGGGCTGTTTTATCAGTGCCTAGGACAGTGCCTGGCATGCAATAAGCTCTTAATATATATTTGGAAAATGAGTAACTGGATGAATATTGTCTCTAGCCTGTAGATACTCAATTTATATACTTTGATGGAGTTTGTTAAATTCAAGATTTCACATTAGTGTCTGTACTCTACGGCAGAAACTGAAGGATTGGAGGATATAAAAGAATGGAGAATGATTGTGGATAGTAGAGACAATGTGAGAGGAGGGTGGGAAATGGGGGAAGGTAAGAAGAAGGGAACCAAGCAAAAAAAGAAAGAAGCAAAACATTTAAGAGATTAAAAACATGGAAAATTATCTATTAATGATAACATGTATGATATCTTTAACTGGACTAATATACAGAGTGTTCCTGTTAGGAGAATTTATTTTGCATGCTGTAATGAATATTCAGTGATTGAATTTTTAAAAATAACAATAATAAAAATACACAGAAGTAGTTAAAATGTTACAGTAAAGCTGTAGCTAATAACCTTTCACATCTGTAAATATATGCCCTTAGGTATTTTATATATTGAGGTACTTTGGTGAATAAATGTAATAAATTTTAAAAAAAGATTTCACATCAGTTTCTCTCTTTTCACTACTGTATAGCAATGAATTTCTACTTTTTCAATTGTGTTGATTAAATAACAATATTCTTTTAAAAATAATTGTATGTGTATATTTAAATAAAAACTGTTCTAAGTTTTCTTTGGGGATTTTATGACACTTTAAGATAACTATATGGGAAATGATCTGTGAATGATGACATGTATGGCAATATCTTTGGAGTAATATATAGTATATTCATGTTGGGAAAATCCATTTTGTAGGCTGTAAAGATGTATAGATTGAATTTTTTAAAAATAACAAAAATTTAAAATAAAAAAACTCTATTTTGAGATGGAGCACAGGACAAGGACTGGTTTGGAGTCAGGACTCTACTACATAAGCCAGTTTGTGTAATTCCAACTTTTGGATGAGGAGTCTTCATTCACTGGCTTCTCAAAGGTCACTTTGTTGTCAGAATAATGTTAAAAATTTGTGGTCATAATACTTTTAAAAGGTTGTTCTAAGAGAGGATCACTCTGTATGGGGTTTCTAAATTCTCTCTCTCTTTGAAGGTAGACAAATGCCTACTATGTATCAGAAATGGAAAAGAAATAAACAAAGGAAATGCTGTCCTTCTGCTCAGACAAGTACAGAAAGAAAGAAAAATATTGCCATCCAAGCTTTACAATACTGCACTACGAAATGAGCTGTATTAGAGGCGCAGATACCATATGGTAAGAATATTGAGGCTATTGTAACTACTTCTGCTTAGGATCGTCAGGGTTTGAATCACAGTGAAAATGACATTTGGACTACGGTGTAAAGTTTGAGGGATCAAAGAAAGAACTACCGGGTTGGAACTAAAGCATGTGGGAAGATCATGTTGAGCCAGGAGTTGGTTTGTAGCAGTGGCTATTTATTTTTAATTATTTTATTCAACTTGATTTACTCATTTATTTATTTTTTTTTTACTTATTATTATTATTATTTTTTGGAGAGGTTTTCACTATAGGGCGTGTGCACTTGCCAGACAGACAGAGAGAGACATAGAGACAGAAAGCGAGAAATCACCCCCCAGGGGGGATGGTCACGCCGCAGTACCTTCTCCTCTTGGGATCTTGGGCACACATGCACACGTGCCCGGCGTGAGTTTTAAGCCACCGGGTCCAGGATGTGAACTGCAGTTGACTACGTGGGAGTCCAGCGACATAGCCATTACGCTAACTGCTGGTTCCCCATTTATTTTTTATTTTAATTTGACCAGAGAGGGACAGAATGAGAGAGAAAGAGAGAGAAAGTAAGAAAGCAAGCTGCCAGGTCTGGGACTCAAACCACACTCACTCGTATGGGAGTCCAGCGCCCTTAACCACCATGCCACCTGCTGGCCCCTATAGCAGTGGTTATTAAAGCATGAATTTCTGGCCACCTATATGAGAATCACCTGGGGTTTTAGTAAAAATGTATATTTCTAGGGGTTCTGGCTTATGAATCAATACTGTACATAAACTTCCTGGGTTATTCTGACATACGCTAAATTTGAATCACTGATTTATATGGAAAAATATCAGGAGTGGGTATAAAGAAGAGGGAAGGATGCTGCCCAGTTGAGGCAAGAATGTTTTGTTCTAAGCAAGGACGTTCCATTTGATTGAAAAAATAAAATGCAAGAGAGCATAGAGGATAACAAATAATAGTGGAAGCAGTCTCCTTCTCTCCGAGACCACCCCTAACCCTCTCAAGAATATTGGAGGGGGGACCAGCAGATGGTATTATGGTTATATCACTGGACTTCCATGCAGTAGACCACGGCTCAGGTCCTAGACCCGTGACTTGAAACTCACACTCAGTGCATGTGTGCCCAAAATCCTGAAAGGAGAATGAAGTAGAAGGGACTACGGTATGGCCATACCCCTTAGGGGATGATTTCTTACTTCCTATCTCTCTGTCCCTCTGGTGAGTGCATCTGCTCTATAGAAAAAATCTCTTAAAAAAAAAAAAAAGGAATATTGGAGGGGACTAGGTGATGGCATAATGGTTAGGTTGCTGGACTTCCATTCAACCGTGGTTCAATTCTCAGGCCCAGAGGCTTAAAACTCGTACCAGGTGCTTGTCTGTATGTGCCCGAAATCCCTAGAGGAGAATGGAGAAGGGATTGTAGCATGGCCATCCCCTTGGGGGGTGAGTTCTCACTCTCTGTCTCTCTCTGTCTGGTGAGCACATGTACCCTATAGCAAAAATCTCTCTCTAGAGAAAAAAAAAAAGAATACTGAATAATTATACACGTATGGAAGAAACATTTATAATCAGTGCATGTCTCTTTTCTTTCTGCCAGCAGCCTGAGTGGTAAATCTTGAGTGAAGAGCAAGGTGAGCATATGTGGGCTTAGTGAGGCCATCTGGCTTGCTTTCCCTCAGGCCGGTGGCTTTCAACTAGAGGGTCAAAGAGAAACGTCCAGTCCAGCATACACATACTTAGTTCTTTTCACTTCTCTGGTGGTAGATTTTCATAAGTATGAGGGACTCAGATCCCAGCTAAATGTATAGTCTACACCTAACTGGGATACAATCAGTATTCTAATGCTGCAGGAAACTGCTAGTGGAAAATTCAGGGACTTGGGCCATTGCCCATCTTTTCTTTATCAGGAGATCTTACTAGTCTATGCCAATTCATTCATTCTTGAAAAGAAATTCATAGCATAGGTATTATTGGTGCTATTACCAAATGCCCTAAGAATCAGAGAAACTAAGGCAATAGCATAAGTAAGGAATTATACATGTTGGGACCAGCAGGTGGCATCGTGGTTAAGGACACTGGACTCCTGTGTGGCTGACAGCGGTTTGAGTCCTGGACCTGGTGGCTTGCTTTCTCGCTTTCTCTCTCTCTCACTCTCTTTCACTCTGTCCCTCTCTGGTCAAATTAAAATAAATAAATAGTTAATAAAGTAATTCTTTTTAAAAAAGAGTTAAACATATTGGGGCTAGAATAAAACACAGGACTTCTTCCAGAGTCCCCATCTTATTTCTGATATCACTGATTGGTGCACAGGTATTTTGAAGATGGAGACCACAGAGGAAATAACACATTGGATTGTTGGAAAAGTCATGATGTATTTTTCTATGCAAAAATGCATTGTGACTTTTCTGTTAATTGAATAGTTCTATACTGTATAGCCCAGTGCCTTGAGTATGGTTAAACTCGGTGAATACTTAGTAATTGACTGCTGTAGAGGGAGCAGCCTGGACTGCAAAGAAGCCTAGTGGGCAGGATGTTCATCAGTGGTGTTTTAAGTGGAGATAGGAAGTGGTGTTAAAATATGTCAAGGCTTATGAGGCAGCAAGAAATGCCACTGGATTTGTTACATAGCAGCATGGTGCTAGTGCCTAGGTTGTCAAATGGTGGCTCCCAGGGCAGCAGGAACCTCATAAGCAATACCTGGAAACTCATCAGAAATGCGTACTTCTCAGGTCTCACCCCAGACCTACTGTCAGAAACTCTGAGGCTGGGTGGGTCCCAGCAGTCTATGTTTTAACACACTCTCCAAGTATTCCTGATGCAGGTTCAAGGTTGAGAACCATCATGGGGTAACTTTTCATGAAAGCATCCATTGCCCATTTTAAAAGTTCATTAATTTTAGGGCCTGCAGGCAGCATGGTGATTAAGGTGCTGACTCTCACATGGCTGACTGCTGTTTGAGTCCAGGACCTGGTGGCTTGCTTTCTCACTTTCCCTCTCTCTTGATCTTTGTTTCTCTCTCTGGTCAAATAATAATAATAAATAAATAAAATAAAATAATTATGATTATTTTTCTGCAATAGAGGTTTTTGCCTTAGGGTTCACCAGTCAGAGAGAGATAGAGAGAGAAAGTGAGAAATCACCCCTTGGAGGGTTGGCCATTCCACAACCTTCTTTTCCATTCTCCTACTGGGATCTTGGGGATGCATGCACACATACCTGGTCTGGGACCCGAACTGTGGCTGGCCATGTGGGAATCCAGCAACATAACCACAAGATCGACTGCTGGCCCAATACATAATTCTTAAAAAAAAAAAAAATAATTCTTTTCATGAGAGAAAGAGAGACAGACAGAGACAGAGAGATAGAAAGCAAGAAATCCCCCCCCAGGGGGGATGGTCACACCGCAATCCCTTCTCCTCCATTCTCCTCTCGGGATCTTGGGCACACATGCACACATACCTGGTCTGGGACCCGAACTGTGGCTGGCCATGTGGGAATCCAGCAACATAACCACAAGATCGACTGCTGGCCCAATACATAATTCTTAAAAAAAAAAAAAATAATTCTTTTCATGAGAGAAAGAGAGACAGACAGAAACACAGGGCGAGAAATCACCCCCCCAGTGGGGGGATGGTCACACCACAATCCCTTCTCCTCCATTCTCCTCTCGGGATCTGGGGCACATACGCACATGCACCCAGCATGAGTTTTAAGCCACCGGGTCCGGGACGCGAACCCCGGTCGACTACGTGGGAGTCCAGCGACATAGCCATTACGCTAACTGCTGGTTCACTAGCTGAGTTCTATAAGTAAAAAAATTAAAAACTAAAAAAAAAAAAAAAATTAATTAATTTATGAGATTTTTGCTATAGGGCATATGTGCTTGCCAGAGAGACAGAGAGACAGAAAGTGAGAAATCACCACCGTAGCCAACCCCAAAGGTTGCTTTAGCTTCCCTTTTTTAAAAAAAAAATTATTTATTTTAATTTTTTTTTTTCTTTTTTTTTTTTTTTTTTTTTTAAGCTGCCATGTCCAGGACTTGAACTGCAGTTAACTACTTGGGAGTCCAGCAACATAACCATTACGCCATCTGCTGGTCCCTATATCTTATTTTTTCAATGTTTGGAATTAAAAGATTTTTTTTTTTTGTTTATCATTTAAACCTTATTCACCCAGAAGATAAGTGTGTTAGTGCCGAGATCTAAATAGCTGCAGCTATGTTACTTGATTGAAAATAACCTCAGAAAACTGAGAAAACACCCCACCTTAATGGAACTCACTGGATTTCACCGGTGACTTACTTTCACATTTGGCGTTTGTCTGTGTCCACGTCTCATCGGGGCTGCAGGTGATGACGCCTTGGCCTTGGAGCAAGAAGCCTTCCCTGCACTTGATGGACACGTTCTGACCGACGTAAAACTCCTTTTCAGAAAGCAGAGCATTCTCAGGAATCACGAAAGGAACGGGGCATGGGTTTGCTGTTACAAAGAAGAGGAAAGGCTTACTAATATTTCCCTCGTTTCCTAATTTGGTTCTTCCAAGACAGAGTAGGAACTCTATAGGAACTGGGTTCTCAAGAGTGATATTATGAAGTTTAGAAATACAGAACTTCAAATACAAAATACAAACATGTTTAAATCCACATGACATTTTTATAAGGGGAACATCAGGGGAGACCTGGAAACACCAAGTTACTCAATCACTAACACAAGGTCCTAAAACTCTAAGATGGCAAATTCAGTAGTAGCCTGAAGCTAGGATGCACCGCATCATTTAAAGTGTGTGACTGACTTATTTATTTAAAAATAAGCTTTGTGGAAACAAAGCAGATGAAAAATTCAGGGGTGTGCCGTATGTTATTTTAATAGTCGAAGACTAATAAGAACATAGAGTTAGGACTGCTTACTGGCACTTTCCTCAACATGCTTCAGAAAAGTGAAACCAGAGAATCATCAGACATTTCACTATGAGTTGAATATGACTTTAGGCCACACCAGTATGAACAGGATATTAAAACTTAAACAGTTTTCAGGGCTTATTGATAAAGATGAATTCATTTTTATAGCTCTGAAGGAAATACAGGACATGATAGTGGTAGGTTTGCTTAGTGCAGGGATGTGATACCCATAACTACACATTTCAAGCAACTTTAGTTTTTTTCCTTCTTTTTTTTGAGAGGTTTTCACTATAGGGCGCATGCACTTGCCAGACAGACAGAGAGAGATAGAGAGACAGAAAGCGAGAAATTACCCCCCAGGGGGGAAGGCCACGCTGCAATCCCTTCTCCTCCATTCTCCTCTCGGGATCTTGGGCACTCATGCACATGCGCCCGGCGTGAGTTTTAAGTCACTGGGTCTGGGATGTGAACTGCGGTCGACTACATAGGAGTCCAGCGACATAGCCATTACGCTAACTGCTGGTCCCTTTTTTTCTTATTTTTGAGAGAGAGATTTTTGATATAGGGAGTTTTTTTTTCCTCCCTTATTTTATTTTATTATTTTTTTAAGAATTATTTTATTTAACTTTATTTATTATTATTATTATTTTCCAGTTTGATCAGAGAGACACAGAAAGAGAGAGAGAGAGGAAGTGAGAAAGCAAGCCACCAGGTCCGAGACTTGAACCATGGTCCGCCATGTGGGACCAGTGCCTTTAACCATCATGCCACTTGCTGACCCCCCTCCCTTATTTTAGATGAGCACTAAAGGAGGAGTCTTTGTGAGCAAGGCAGGAGAGTGTTGAATCCTAAAAGCTAGTCACTCCATTATGATACTTTAAATCATAACCAGATTTCTCTCAGTTCATACCTTGCTTGTGAATATTGTTTTATACGAGTGGTTATAACTAGTTACCCTTACTTGCTATATTTATGTATATTTTACTATATTACTATTGCACTTAAAGCATATTTTCTTTCCTCCCTATTTTACTATCCCCCAAAGAATGTATTATGCATTTAGGCCCAGTTTTAAATTTTATTTGTATTTTCTTTTAATGCTTTGGACTTGTAATCATCCAGAGAGTCTGTTAAAAGCTGATTCTCAGGCTATTTTAGATAATACAAGTAGATTTTGTGTGTATGTGTGCTCGAGCGTGCCTATGTTCACCAGAGAGAGACAGAGAGGCAGAGAGAGAGGGAGAGGAGAAAGCACCTCCCATGGGCATGGTCGCTCTGCAGTCCCTTCTCCGTCTCTCCCTCCTGTTGGAATTTTGATCATGTATGCATATGTGCCTGGTGTGTTTATTAAGCTGCCAGGACTCAAACTGTGCAGTTGGCCATGTGGGATCCAGCTGCCTTAACCACCACACCACAGAGCCAGCCCAATATAAGTAGATTTTAAAAATACCCCATAGAATTCAGGTAGAATGTGCTCAGATAGCTTTCTGTGGACCAGTCTTGCTTTTTAGTGATATTTCCTTTGGGTTTCAGGTATGTGGAAGCTAATCATGTAACTGAATCTGATTAAAGCCTATCGCCATGCTGCAATCCCTTCTCCTTCATTCTTCTCTTGGGATCTTGGGCACGCATGCATGTACACATATGCCCTCCACTCCCCACACAAGTTTTAAGCCACCGGGTCTGGGACTCATGGTTGACTACATGGGAGTCCAGTGACGTAACCATTACACCCTCTGCTGGTCCCACTGCCATCGCCTTTAAGTGTATTCTTTCCCACTTTGGAAAAATCTTTCTAAGAATTTTAAAGTGTACTAATTACAAAAACAGGCAGGATTTGCAGATTGCTTTACCAGCATGAATCTTGTTTTTCTTGGCTAATATCTGAAACTATGACATTATTCCACAAGAAGATAAACGTTATTTTGTAGAGATAACCTCTTGTATGGACCAAAAATACTTGTTGATGAAGTATCTTTAAAATTACTAAACAAGAAGAAGAAGAAAAAAATACATATATAAAAAGGGACCAGCAGTTAATGTAATGGCTATGTCGCTGGACTCCCATGTATTTGACCAAGGTTTGAGTCCCGGACCCGGTGGCTTAAACTCATGCCGGGTGCATGTGTGTGCGTGCCCAAGATCCTGAGAGGAGAATGGAGAAGAAGGGATTGCGACTTGGCCATCCCCCCGGGGGGTGATTTCTCACTTTCTGTCTCTCTGTCTCTCTCTGTCTGTCTGGCTAGCAAACGAGCCCTATAGCAAAAACCTCTTCAAAAAAAAGAAAAAAAAATTACTAAACAAGCAAAAATATTTGTTTGCTATGCTTATTTTTCTGTATTTGTTGACACATTAAATTCTTAGAAAATGAAACAAAACAAAACAAAACAAAGCCTATCCTAAAGTCAACACACACGTTTGCAGAGAGGAGTGGGTTGGCCCCAAGTTCCATTTTCAGTGCAGTGTGCCTCTGGCGACCCTTCAAGACTGTAGCCTCTGTTGCAGGAAAATACCACACGGAGTCCAGCTGTAGTGTTTTCAATATCAGCATTTCCGTTCAGAAACCCCAATGGAGCTTCACACCTGGTTTCTAAAAAGAACAAGAGCCTCATGTTAAATATATTTTCAGACTCTTTTTCCTTCTTTTGCGACAAAGCAACATAAAAAATAATTACTGCTTACTTATGTGGGGCACAATAAGACTTATTAAAAGAAGAAAAATAGCATCTGTAAATAATACATTAATACGTTCGGGCAATTTAAGATTGCTATGTGGTCAGATTGACTCCACCTGTCTTTATGCACAGTCATGCATTGCTTGACAATGGGGAAACATTCTAATAAACTTGTTAGGCAATAACGTTATTCTGCAAAGATCATACAGTACATTTACACAAGCCTAGATGGTACTACACAGGAAGGTTCTACGGTGTAGCCTACTGTAGTCTCATGGGATCACCGTGGTGTATGCGGTCTATGGCTTAAAACTCATGCCGGGCGCATGTGCGTGCGTGCCCAAGATCCGGAGAGGGAAATGGAGGAGAAGGGATTGCAGCGTGGCCATCCCCCCTGGGGGGATGATTTCTCGCTTTCTGTCTCTCTGTCTGTCTCTGTCTGTCTGGCAAGCGCACGTGCCCTATCGCAAAAACCCCTCCAAAAAAAAAAAAGTCCAAGTTATTCTAATGCACACTGAGAATTGAGAGTCCCTGGGTTAGAAGCTGATTGATTTCTTTGTGGTTCTTCAGCCTGGAAAGTTTTTTTGTTTAAACTGTCAGAGGGCACTCACCAGGAGAGAGAAGAGAGGAGAAAGAGAAAGGAAGAAAGGAAGGACAGAAGGAGGGAAGGAACCCGCAATGGAATGTCATCATGGTGCGATCCTTTTTCTTCCATTTTCTTTCCCATGAGGACTTGGGGCACTCACACGTGCCTGGCATGTTTATTAAGCCTCCGGGGCTAAGATCTGATCTGCAGTTGACTGTGTGGGATCCAGCTTCCTATGCGTAGCACTTTAACCACGGTACTATGGGGCTGCCCAGATTCTGAAATTGGAACAAATCCCAGGTGCAATTGGTGCTGATAGTCTGTGGGCCATGCTGACAATCATAGGTCTAGGCAATCCTGATGACTAGCATACGCTTCCCTAAACTCTTAAGAGAGGACAGGTAACAACATATTGGATAATTTAGTAAAGATCTTAAGGATGTATGTAAGGATGTAAGGATCTTACAGATCAGGTTGTTCAGTACCAGCATTTCTCTCATAAATATTTGTATTTTAAAAAATATGCCTAGGAGGGACCAGCAGTTAGTGTAATGGCTATGTCACTGGACTCCCATGTAGTTGACTGCAGTTCGAGTCCCAGACCTGGTGGCTTAAACTCACGCAGGGCACATGTGTGTTCGTGCCCGAGATCCTGAGAGGAGAATGGAGGAGAAGGGATTGTGGTGTGGCCATCTCCCCTGGGGAGGTTGGTGATTTCTCACTTTCTGTCTGTCTCTGTCTTGTCTTTCTGGCAGGTGCACGCACACTATAGCAAAAACCTCTCCCCCCCCAAAATATGCCTAGGGAAAAAGTACATAATAAAAGATATTAAAGTATCAATAGTTTTTATCCGAGTGGTAGAATTGATGTTTTCTTTTTGTTTATTCGTATTATCTAATTTCTTGCAAATAACTCATATGACTTATTTAATAATTTGAAGAGAAAAAGAAAAGAAAACCACAGGAATAATAGGATATAGAGTATAATAGGATATAGTAATAGACTTTCATTTTTTTAAATAATTATTTTATTTAACTTTATTTATATTTAATTTGACCAGAGAGGGACAGAGTGAGAGAGAGAAAGAGAGGGAAAGTGAGAAAGTAAGCCGCCAGGTCCGGGATTCTAACCGTGGTGGATCGGCCATGTGGGAGTCCAGCACCCGCAACCACCACTCCACCTGCTGGCCCCAGTAATAGACTTTTCTATTCTATCTTGTATTTCTGAGATAAAAAATATGCAACCCATTGTCCTTATAGTTTGAATTAAACCTGCTCCAAAACTAAAGCAATCCTGTCACCAACACCACGCAGGTTTCCAGTGCCAGACACCTGTATTTCCTTTTCACTCCCCCTCCCCTTCCTCCGTGCAGACATACACAAAGTTTTTGATCATGAGCAATTGAGATTTAAAAAAAAATACTATTATTATGAATGCCCAAAGTCCTAAATAGATGATTTGTTTCTGTGACTTAAGATGTTACTCAATATTTAAAAGTGTTTCTATATAGAATTTATACATGTTTTTGTGAACTAAATACAGTTAATATTCTATAGTGAGTTGCAATCATCCCTTAAAAGATTTAGGATTATATACACACAAAATCAGCTAATTTCTCTGTCCTATAAAATATGGTTGAAATGATAGTGATCAAGTATTCAAGTATCTGGAGTTCTGGTGCCAGCTTGGCCACTAACTTGATTTCTGTTACTGGGAAGATCTTTTTGCTTCTCCTAATCCTCACTCATTTTTCATTCAAAGGGGCTGGATTAGGTAATCTAAAAGATCCCTTTCAGTTTGAAAATTTGATGACCCCAGAAGGATTATCATGATTAAAAAAAGTTTTACATTTTGGGGCTGGTAGGTGGCATGGTGGTTAAAGGCACTGGACTCTCACATGGCTGACTGTGGATCAAGTTCTGGACCTGGAGGCTTGCTTTCTCATTCCCCCTCCTTCTCTCTCTGCGTCAGAATTTAAAAAAGAAAAAAAGATAATAATAATAAAGAAAGTTAAATAAAATAATTAAAATATTTTTATTATTTTCATTTCATTTTATTTTATTCATTTATTTTAATTTGGCCAGAGTGGGAGAAAGAGAGAGAGAAAATGAGAAGGCAAACCGCCATGTCTGGAACTCGAACCACGGTTGGCCATGTGGGAGTCCAGCTACCTTAACCACCATGTTACCTACTGGCCCCATAAAATAATTATTAAAAGAAGTGTGCTTTTGACAAAGGAAGCACATGGACCATATTCTGGGATATGTTATCCAATAAACTTGGCTATTCTCATAAAGTGAGTTAATATAACATTTCCTAAACAATATAAATATTTGTTTATTTGATATATGTACCAACAGCAGTTTAAAAAGATGTCAGTATTAACAAGGGCAGTCACAGAAAACAATAGCTCTAAGCCTTCCATCTTAGAATTATTTAGAAAAAACCCCCACAAAAATGCAAATAAACAATAGTTAACTTGTTTCTAACATACTTGCCATTCTGCAGTAAGCAATCTTGTGCTCTAGTCTGGTTTAATCATTAGTTTCTATGACAGTTTTGACCCTTTTATTGGTTTGGTGCCCTTGAGCAGAAGCCCACTGAAAGTTCTCATACAGTATATGGAATAGGCTTCAAATGTTTTAAAAAAATCCCCAAACTGATTTTTATAAGGAAAATGTTGCCATGTTGTTGTTATATTTTGATCCATAGTATCATTTTCAGGAGAGCTCAGTGTCATTTAACTTACTTTTGCATGTTGCCACCTCTCCACTCCACTGTCCGTCCTCCTGACAGAGGCGTTGGCTGTTCCCCTAAGAATCAATGGAGAAAAGTCATCAATAAGACTAATTGTGTAACAATGAGGGAGTACTTAAGACACTTCGCATTGGAATGCAAAATAAGTGCATTAAATAAATAGAGTTGAAGGAGGTTAGACACTCAAGAATAGTGTCATCAAATCATTTCAAAATTCATACCCAGCACACTAGCGTAATTAAGGTACAGACTTTGCTTGGCCTTCTGTTTTCATTAATGACTAATTATAATTTGTATCAAAACTGACAAAGACTGTGGTAGAAATGACAAAGAGTTATATTTGCTTAGTATATATATATATATAAATAATATTAATTGTACTTTCAATATCTGAGAGGTACAACAAGGAATGTAAATTGGTGTTTTTATATTCTTAAACATGAAACTTGCCAAGATACTACAATGGTGCAAGGACTGAAATTTTCCAACAATGCAAATGATCTAATAAACTTACCCTGGGCCACCTTGGGGGTTAGTGGTTAAGGCAGCCAGGTTCCACATGGCTGACATTGTGGTTTGAATCCCAAACTCAGTGACTTGAAAATCACACCTGGGGGATGTGTGGGTGTGTGTGTTCCCAAACTCCAAAGAGGAGTATAAAAGAGAAGGGACTGTGACGTGGCTATCCCCCCTGAAAGAGGGGGGTACCTTCTCTCTCTCTCTTTGTCTCTCTCTGATGAGAGCACAGGCCCTATAGGCTATTTGTGTCCTACGGTTACTACATCAAGATTACTGCTGATTCCTGGCTATAATTTTTATGTCTTTCCCCTCCTTCTCTATTGCTTATCTTTTATTGGAATCATCAGTGTTCCTAAGGGTCACTCTTTTCCATGTTTTAAGCTCCTAATCTACTCTAGAATAATAAAATAAAATAAGGTTATAGTATTACACACTTTAAAAAAAAAGATTAGGTTCTAAGTAATGTCTCAAGGATTCCGACTCTATATCAAGTGTATGAAGTGCAGCACATGGTTTTTTGTGACTTTTTAAAATTGCTCAGAGCCGTTTGGGTATCTTATTGTCTTGAGGCTCTGTTTCAAATAAGCAAGATTTCTAAAAAGGAGCTATTGTTTTACTTCAGGTTTTATCTGAATTGACTAATGTCTTCATTATTTTCCACTTCAAATGTATTTTCTTTGAGCTCTCTACTATTACTGATCAACTTTTTACCTATAAAAATTCCATTGACTCGGGAACCAGCAGTTAGTGTAATGGCTATGTTGCTGGACTCCCAGTTGACCGCGGTTCACATCCCGGACCCGGTGGCTTAAAACTCACGTCGGGCGCATGTGCGTGTGTGCCCAAGATCCTGAGAGGAGAATGGAGGAGAAGGGATTGCGGTGTGACCATCCCCCCTGGGGGGTGATTTCTCGCTTTCTGTGTCTATGTCTCTCTCTGTCTGTCTGGTGAGCGCACGGGCCCTATAGTGAAAAAAAAACCTCTCCAAAAAAAAAAAAATTCCATTGACTCCAGTGAGAGGGTACTATTGTCTTGACTTTCCATGAAAATAACTGAATATATACATTTAAAGGTTCTTTTAAAAAGATGTATTCATTATTTTCTTCTTATTGAAAAAGTAATATGTGTCCATTATTAAAGAGTGGAAAATATAAAAGAAAAATAGAAAGTTTTCCGAGATACTTTGTCTAGGTAAACTCTGTTGACATCTTGCTGTGTTTTTTCTATGCTTGCATAATTATGTATGCACAGGAAAATACCACAAACCCTTCTAAATTATAAATTATCATTTATTATTATTATTATTATTTTAGAGGTTTTCGCTATAGGGCACATGCGCTCGCCAGACAGAGAGAGACAGAGAGACAGAAAGCAAGAAATCACCCCCCAGAGGGGATGGTCACACCGCAATCCCTTCTCCTCCATTCTCCTCTCGGGATCTTGGGCATGCACGCACACGCGCCCGGCATGAGTTTTAAGCCACGGGGTCCGGGATGCAAACCGCAGCCGACTATGTGGGAGTCCAGCGACATAGCCATTATGCTAACTGCTGGTTCCCTATTATTTATTATTTTTGAGAAAGTAGACAATAAACTTAAAAAAACTAGCTCCCTTACCAACTAACATGTTAACTAACTAGCGATTTTGGAACTTCCAGAGTGAACTGTACTCTAGTTAATTTTAGTCAATAGTTTAGCATTTTCCCAGTACTATTTTTTTTCTTTGTTCTTTTTAATGATATGAATAAAACATATTCTGTTCTATGGTAATTTTTTTTGAAAGGTTTTTGCTATAGGGCACATGCACTTGCCAGACAGACAGACAGAGACAGAGAGACAGAAAGTGAGAAATCACCTCCCAGAGGGGATGGCCACGCCGCAATCCCTTCTCCTCCATTCTCCTCTCGGGATCTTGGGCATGCATACACACGTGCCTGGCGTGAGTTTAAGCCACTGGGTCCAGGACTTGAACCACGGTCGACTACGTGGGAGTCCAGCAAAATAGCCATTACGCTAACTGCTGGTCCCTCTATGTTAATTTTTATCCCAATCAAAATTCAAATACATAATCATTAATTATTGACCTAAAAAAATCAAATACTATCTTTTACTCTCTTCTTAGTAAGTTGCAAAATTTATTATCCTTTTCCTTCTTTCTTTTTCTCTCTCTGTTTCTTTCTATACTTAACTTGTTTTTAATGAATTAAGCTAGAATTTTAGATGAAGATTAGCATTGAGCTTTTCTTTTTTTGACCATTGTAATTATCTCCTTTTGCAACAATTAGCTTAGATAATTATACTCTTTAGTGTTCTAACAACCAGTTTATTGTTCACTAGCAGCAATTTTATAACAGAACTGTGTCATTTTTGAGTTCTTTATTTTGATTTATCCTTCAATTGGTTGTAATAAATTTTTTTCAGGAAGTTTGCCTCTGTAGTAAAATTTTTGAGATTTAGCTTAAAAATGTTCACCTCACAGGA
>NW_006159542.1:1603872-1685389 GCF_000334495.1 Tupaia belangeri chinensis
CTTATTTATATAGAAGAATTTAACATAATTTATATTAGATGTCCTAACTGCTTTGTCTGATTTTGGAAATAATGCAAAAACTAGGAATGATGATAATAAACGGAGCGAATGCATAAGGGGGATATTTGCCACTTTCATTTACCTGCAGCCATCAGAGTCTCTTAGCAAAGGTGGTTATCGTATTTCCACTATAAACACGGTGAAACGGAGGCTCAAAGAGGTTAGGTTAGTTCCCCATCATTAATCCAACACAGCAGAGAGTTTGCAACATATTTCTGTCACGACCAAGTCTCTAATCTTTACTACTTTCCCAGCCAGGACCTCTGGCACCTGGGATGCTGGTTAAAAATTCAACCCCCCGGGACCTATTTGGTTTTGAAGATCTCGGGCCTAGGAACACATGATTCGTACCTTTTGACAACCTCGGATTATTCACAAACAAGTGGTAAGGAATCAGACTTTGAGAAGCACTGAATGATATCATAGAGCAGTAGTTCTCAGTCCTATCCTGGTTAGAATCACCTCGGGGATTAAAAAACAAAAGTACTGCTGCCCCTGCCCCAGTCCCAGCCCCAGCCCCAGCCCCAGCCCCAGAAATACTGAATTAATTAGTCTAGGGTGAGAACAGCCATTTGCATTAAAAAAAAATACACTGTCTTAGGGAAAAATCCAAACATTTGAAAACTATAACAGTAGAAAAAAACAGTATTAAGAAACTCCAGTGTAGATATCAACCACTTTACACAGTTAATTCAAGGCCAGTCTTGTTTCATCCAAGTCCCATGCCCTTCTTATAAACCCACATTATTCTGAAGCAAATCTCAGACATCAAATCATTTCATTGTAATTATTTCAGTATGCTTACACTTATCTCTAAAAGATAAATGCACTTAAAAATTACAATCACAATGATCAAACCTTAAAAAGTAGCAATTCCCTAATACTAATAAAATGTCCAGTCAGTATTTAAATTTCCAATTATTACATAAATGTTATCATTTGTTATCATTACTATTATTTTACAGTTCACTTGATTAAAGACAAAAATAAGGTCTACACACTGAAACTGGTTTATCTGTCTGTGATGGTTAATTTTATGTGTCAACATGAATGGGCCATGGGGTGCCCAGATTAAGCATTATTTCTGGTTGTGTCTGGTAGGATATTTCCAGATGAGATCAGCATTTGATTCTGTGGACTCAGTAGATTCCCCTCCCCAACGTGGGGGCATCACCCAATATACTGAGGAAATGGATAGAAGAAAAGTGGAAGAAGGAAGAAATGGCTTCGCTGCTTGAGTTGGGACATCACCTCTCATCTACTGTGTTAAGAGTGGGATTCACCCATTGGCTTCCCTGGTTCTCAGGCCTTTGGACTGACTGAATTATAGCACCAGCTTTTCTGAGTCTCCAGCTAGCCAATGACAATGTATGGATTTAGCATCTATAATTACATGAATCAATTTCTCATAATCATATATTCATTCTCTGTCTACATATACATATATATACACACACACATATATCTTCAAAAATTTCACGGAAAATGTGTATTATGAAAACACTACGCATGATTTTAATTTTTTTGCCATCAAAATAAACATACTTTAATCCATTTTCCCCACAAACTTTCAAAGTCCTTTCATGTATATGCATATATCCTGTTGGTTCTGTCTCTGCAGAAATCTGACCGGTACAGTGTCTCCTATGTCTCTTTACATCTGCTTGTTCCTTTTCACCTTATTTCTCACTATTCTTGCAATGTATTTGTTTTAGACACTGGAGAACTGGGTTGTTTGTTTTGTAGATATTCCCACAGACAGGATTTTGCTTATTTTCTCACTGTGAGATCTCTGATACTGCTTGTTGGGTTTAGATTCTTGATACAATTTAATTTAAATTCAATTTTTGAGGAAAGGGATAAGGCATTTTCATAAATGGGGTTGTGTTACTTTTATCTAGGGGCACATAATGTCTGGCTGCCTAGTTTTGTGACATCAACAACCATGGACGATCACAGCTTAAATCCACTAATTCATGGGGTTTGTAAATCCTTCTATTTACGTTCTGTAATTTATTAACTAGAAGCTTCCACTCACCTACTATGACTATCTAGTACTGTGGTTTGCATGTGTTCACTAAAATTCATGTGATGAAATTTGGTTGCAATGAAATTAAGAGAGTAGAAACTTAATCTGAATATAGGATTAAGAGGTGAGACCTTTGGGAGGTGAACAGGATGAAGATCATCAGGGTGCCCTCCCCCCCTCAATGATTGAATCCTGGTAGGTTTGAAGGAGAGAGAATGAGACAGACAAACGGACACGGACACGTACTGTGTTCTTCCTGTGTGATGTGATGTGATGCTCTGTGCCAATACCTGATGCAGCCTTTAACTTTGGGCTTCTAAGCTGTGAATTAAATAAACCTCTGTTCTTGGGACCAGCAGTTAGCGTAATGGCTATGTCACTGAGCTCCCATGTAGTCAACTGTGGTTCGAGTCCCAGACCGTGGCTTAAACTCACGCTGGCTGTGTTTGCGTGCAGGCCCAAGATCCCGAGAGGAGAACGGAGGAGAAGGGATTGTGGCATGGCCATCCCCCCTGGGGGGTGATTTCTCTCTTTCTATCTCTCTGTCTCTCTCTGCCTTTCTGGCGAGCACATGTGCCCTATGGCAAAAACCTCTCCAAAGGTTTCTGTGGCCAGAAAATAATGAGCCTTCTTATGTGAATTTAATAAAAAATAAAAAACTAAAAAAGTAAAATAAACGTCTGTTCTTTATATATCACTCAGATTCAGGTATTCAGAGACAGAGAATGAATTAAAACATCCCATCATTCAGTTAGTGTTGAAAAGACAGTTCTTCCCCCGTTAGTTTTCAAAATAATGAATTTGTGTGCAAACATCCTCTGATACTTATCACTTTTTTAGATCATTATAGGTCTAATATCTTTCATGACATATTTGATGTGTTTCACTTCATTGAAATTATTAACCTTAATGCTAAAATAGTCTCTTTTTTGCCTGTGTGGGCTTTGTTGGGTTGGTCTCCCGAGTCCTTTTGACATGCAGTTTTGATAGGTTCCCTTCTATCTCAAGTGACAACGGTTTCTTGGCAAGATTTTACATTTTTTTCTCCAGCCCTGGAATTAGTAATTTCTCCAAGTAATTAGGTGTCAATATTTAAAAAATAAGTTTCTCAAGTAGTTTGAACATGTAGCTTAGAGTGAGACCATCTCAAGAAGGGGACATTTCTTTTTTTCTTAAAGAGAGATTTTTTTTTTTTTTTTGCAATAGGGCGCATGAACTCACCAGACACAGAGAGAGAGAGAGACAGACAGACAGACAGAAAGTGATAAATCATGCTCTGGGGGAATGACCATGCCACAATTCCCTCTCCATTCCTCTCTTGGGATTTTGGGAATGCACACACATGTGCCTGGTGTGAGTTTTAAGCCACTGGGTCCAGGACTCAAACTGCAGTCAGCTATGTGGGAGTCCAGTGATGCAACCATCACACCACCTGCTGGTCCCAAGAAGGGGACACTTCCCTAGCGTGGCAGTACCATCCTCAGATTCAGGTCGAATCTGAATCTTGATTCTGTAGCTAATACCAAGGTGTTTCCACAGATTTTTAAGGTAAATTATCTACTTCCTCAACTTTAATGACTCTTTGGTTTGTTGTTCATAATTTTATACCACTTATATTTTTAACAAGTCTCCAAATAGTACTCTCACACAAAGAACAAGGTTTCAAAAACAAGAAAACTGTCCAATTGTTAATACACCATTACATTGTCTTCTTTCCCTTTTTTTTGGTATTTGACTTTTTGGGGAAATAAAAACAATATCCATATAAGTCTAGTTCCACCTTTCCTATATAATTTTTTTGATAATTCTTTGACTGTGTGGCCAGAAAATAATGAGCCTTCTTATGCGAATTTAATAGATAAATGGTATTGAATACTTTTGCAAAACCTGTATTATGCATCAATATAACAATAAAAATAGAAAAAAGTTTCCTGATAAACCAGATGACACCATTATGTGATGCAAAACAGGTTTCTTAAATGTCAAGTTTGGTGATAAAATAATACTTTCAGCAAAATTGACTCTAGTCTTCCCACTAAAGTAACAAGGAATACCCAGGTGCTACTGCTGGGTTTTAATATTAGAATCTAACACTAGTCTCAAGACAGAACTTATTTGGTTATAACTACTCTGAGAATTTCCCAGTCCAACTCTGTCATATGAAAATTTGGCATCTCAGTGCCAAGGTATATGAACCCAGCACTTGATGAAGTCATGGCTTTGTATACTAAATCCTTGTGGTCACCTCCCCCACGGTGACAGGGAACTTCCCTGTTGTAGAGTATTATTGCCAGCCATTCAAAACACACATTTTAGTGGTTAATTGAAGTATCAGTATCTGTCTTGTGATCTGAAACATACTTCCTTTTCCTTTTCAAGACTTTTTAAAAATTATTATTTAGGATTTTGCCATAAGGCATGTGCGTTCACCAAAGAGAGACAGAGTGAGAGAGAGGGAAAGTAAGAAATCACCCCTTTCCACTGGGGAGATGGCCATGCCATAATCCTTTCCTCTCTATTTTTCTCCTGTGATTTTGGGCACTCACGCATAGGCATTTGGTGTAATTTTTAAGTCTGGGTCATGAATCATGGTCGGCCATGTGGGAATCTAGCACCTTAACCACCATGCCACCAGTGGGCACCGGACAATGACTTTTTTTTTTTTTTTTTTTTTTTTTTTTTCTTTTTTTTTTTTTTTAAAAATTTTTAAGTCACCTAAACTTTAACTTTTTTTTTTTTTTTTGGCTTTTTTTAGTGTAAAACTCAACAAATTATAATAGAATCTTTTAGGATTGAAGTCCATAAAACAAATTTATGATAATACTAAAAATATTCCCAAATATAGTGGAAAAACAAATTAGTTCTAGTTAAATACTCTGCTTGCTTACCTCTAATTCATAGCCAGGTTCACATTGATAAATAACTGTGCTTTTGAAGTTGTATTTACTGCCAACCACAAATCCATGTTCTGGACTTTCAGGACTCCCACAAGAAACTGGACTACAGGATTCATCAGAAAATGGTGGCTCCCAGGTTCCATCAAGCTAAGTAACAAATAACAAGTTATAAGTCACAGTTAGAAGTTAATGTATATGGATAAAGATATTTGCAAATGTTGGTTATATAGCTGAAAAATGCTGAAAACATAAAGGACATAGAATTTGGTCCTACTTTGGCTACTTATTATCTATGGCCTTAAAAAACACACATTAGGACCAGCAGGTAGCATAGTACTTAAGGCACTGGATTCCCCCATGGCGGATCATGGTTCTAGTCCTAGACCCAGAAGCTTGAAAAAATCACAACAAATTACATAAATAAATAAATGTTTAAAAAAAGAACAAAAACAGCACATTATTAGACAGACTAACTAAACAATTATTAACAATCACTAAACAAACTTAGACTTTTCTTAAACATATAAAACAATTGTTTTCTTCCTCATAGAACCTATTCAAATATCAAGAAGACCAAGAAGTATGTATTCATGAGGAGTTGGAAGGTTGATACAAATATTCTATTATTTATACTAATATACCCTTGTATCTCGTGAGTCCACATTTTGATTTAAAATGTATGAAAAACTAACTTTTAGGCAAATGAGTCAAAGTTTTAAAAGATGGCTTCCAGCTGATGCAACTCTCTGCACCTGGCCCCTTTCCTCTCTTGGAAAGTGAGTACAACTTTTCAATCTGCTTACTCTCTGAGTCTGTGAATTCTCTCATGCTTGTGACACAGACCACCCTAGTATTTGGTGACTCATATGGGGAGATACTATCTCTCTCTCACACCCACTGGAGACTCATACCTAGGAGAGGATAAACCCAGGATAAACCCCCTAGTACTGTCTCTGAGGTTGTCAGAAGGCTTTCTTTTCCATCTTTCATTTCTCTTTCTCTGATCTGCTCAGTTCAGCTATTAATCACTGCAGTTAACATCTTCATCACGAGCATGCACCTGTAGCTCTTTGTTGGTCCCCTTTCCCCTTTTTCTCACCCCTTGGGATGTTAATATTTGCTAGTTCAGAAGTGACAGCCCCTTGGTTTTGAAACTCTCATGTTACATCTATCGTTTTCTCCAGGATTTGGAATTGGGGGACACCTCTTGACAATTTCCCTGGTGTGGTTGTCTTGTCCTCCAATTCAGTATGTCTAATCTGGTGCAGCTCTCTCAGTTGCTCTGTGTCTGGGTTCAGAGATAACTAGCCTAGAGCAGATCTCAAGGTCATCTGAGTTGGGAATGCCCTCTTCAGACTTAGTCCCTTTCTTTGGCATTGTTAAAGTCCTGGGAGGTCTTAAGAGGTGTCTCTCCCAGTTGTTACCATAGAGAACATTCAGTTGGCCTCTTTCAAAGACTCTCCATCAGGATATCTCCTTAAGAACCTGGAAACTCGGGGACCAGCAGTTAGTGTAACGGCTATGTTGCTGGACTCCCACGTAGTTGACCGCGGTTCCAGTCCTGGACCTGGTGGCTTAAACTCACGCCGGGTGTGTGTGCGTGAGTGCCCAAGATCCTGAGAGGAGAATGGAGGAGAAGGGATTGCAGCGTGGCCATCCCCCTGGGGGATGATTTCTCACTTTCTGTCTCTCTGTCTCTCTCTGTCTGTCTGGCTAGCGCACGTGCCCTATAGCAAAAATCTCTCAAAAAATAAATAAATAAATAAATAAAAGAACCTGGAGGCTCTAGGACTTACTGAATTCAAACCCAAACACCTAATTTTCTACTCCAACACAGATTGGCCCCAATATAAATTGGGTAACCAAGAAATCTGGGCAATACATGGATCACTTATTTTCACCTAGACACTGTCACTCCCTGAAGAAGTGGATGGAATAGTGTATGCTCAGGCTTTCTTTGAACTTCTTACAACTCTGATCTTCGGTCCTCCTGTTGAAGGCTTTTTCTCACCTCTACTTTCTTACCCCTTTCCCAACCAAGGCTACTGAAGACATTGCCCTGTCAGCATTGACCATCCCCTTTTTACCTGCCTGAGTCACCTCAAGATTCCTCTTCCTCTTCCTGTTGTCACTTTCACCTGCCTCTCTACCCTCTTCCACTTCTTCCCTTCATCTCCCTCTCCTCCTTCCCTAGCTTGGACTCACTAAGGCTGATCCTTTCAGGAATCCTCTGACTTAGCACATCAGTTTCTCTCACATGAAATGGCTGGAGCTCATGGCATTATCAGAGTTCACTTTTTCTTTTTCAATATCTGATCTCTTTCAAATTGAGGCTAAATTTACAGTTTTCCTGTCAACCCAACTAAATTTACTAAGGAATTCAAATACCTCACCCTGTTTTAGGATCTGTCCTCGTAGGACATTCAGATCAGTTTTTCTATTTGTACTAATCCTGAGGAGGGAGGTTGCATTTGGGCTAAAATAAGGGATATCGAGATAATCTGAATCAGACGCTGCCCAATACTTATGCCTCTGGTTCCACTGCTGTTTCCATCAAGGTCCTAAATGGAGCTATCAGCACGGGTCTGCAGGTTGCAGATGCTGATTCTCTATGTTCTCTTGCTTTACTGAGGGAATGAAACCAGCCATAACTAAACCCCATCAGCTACAATAAGGTTAAGGAATTACCCAGAGTCCAGATGAAAACCCTGCTCTCTTCCTCTCCAGGATTTCAGAGCCTCTTTACCTCACCCTAACTTCGATCCAGAGAGGACCAACCTACCCTTACAACACATTTCATCTCCCAGTCAGCCCCTGGTATTTGGTGTAAACTCCAAAAATTAGAAAAGGGCCCTCATACCTCACAATCTGAACTCATACACTTGGCCTTCAGGGTTTTTTATAATTCTAGCAGGTGAACAGAGAAAAGGGAGTGAGACTGGCAGTTGTCCCAAGAACAAAAGCAGGCCTTTCTAAATGGGGGCCTCAGCAACTGAAGGAGTGTTTCAGGCTCAAAAGAGGATATACTAAAGTCCCCCACCCCAATCAACCACAATGAGGATCATCATTAGCAGCACTGGAGTCCCAAATCTGTTTCTCACTGGAGCAGAGAATGGGCTCAGAAAAAACAGCCGTCACTGGGACCATGCCCACTTTGTAAACAGGCGGGGCACTGGAAGAGGGAGAGCCCTCTCCTCAGAAAGGGAGATGAAACCCTCCTTCCAGAACTGGCAGGCCATCCTAAGAAGTTGCTTGGCCTCCTTCAGACCTCAGTCTGATGGGCCCCTGCACTGAATCTGGCTCCCCTGTGTGCCATTGAGATGACCAAACCTCAGGGAACTCTCTCCATTGCAGGTAAATTAATCAACTTCTTAACTGACACCAGGGCTACTTACTTTGCTATTCCTGAGTTTCTGAGTTCCTTGTCCCCTTCACCTGTCTTTGCCACAGGGATTGAAGGGAGACTACAACCGTACAGATCCCAAGCTTATTTTATACTCTGGGAGATCAAGTCTTTGCTCATACATTTTTAGTAATTCCCAATTGCCCTACCCAACCCCTCTCAGGATGAGGGGTCTTTGCATGTGTGTGTGTGTGTGTGTGTGTGTGTGTCTGTAGTATGTACTTGTAGTATGTTGTGTCTATGTGGTAAAAGTCCATAAGGCTTATAGATAAATTAGAGCACTCATACAGATTTAAAAAAAAATTCAGATGGCTTCCTTTTCTCCATTCCAGTATGAATACTTGAAAATATTCTATTATATATTTTTGAAGGGTCCACACAGTTTTAAAAAAAAGAGTTAAAATGTTCAGCCTTATGATTGGGTAAAGTGAGGGACACACCTATGTTTCTCTTAAAGATTGTTTTTCTAGGGTTAATTTTTTGTGCTTTTTTTTTTTTTGAGGAAATAGTATATGAGTTGGATTAACAACTTAAAACAAGATTTAAGGCTAAATAAATTATTTATTCTACATACAAGCCAGAAGTAATTTTGTATAAATGCCTGCATCACAATTATTAATTACCTTAATATATATAAACTGTTTTTAATATTTTTCAATACAGGTTGAGTATCCATTTTCTGAAATGCTTATGACCGAGTATATTAGATTTTGAAACTTTTCACATTTTGGAATATTTGCACATATATATTGTATTATATATGTGTAAAAACAAAATTTATTTATATTTTATAGGTACCTTATACACATTACTTGAAGGTAATTTTATATATTTTTGTATTCAGCATTTAAAAAAATTTCTTTTAGAGAGATTTTTTGCCATAGGACATGTGTTCACACTGGAGTGACAGAGACAAAGAGATAGAAAGTGAGAAATCACCCTTCCTCCTCCTCCCCTCCCCCCCCCCCAGGGGGAAGGCCATACCCCAATCCCTTCTCCTCCATTATCCTCTTAGGATTTGAGGCACATATACACACATACCCATCAGGTCCAGGACTTGGACCATGGTCAACTATGTGGGAACCCAAGGACATAACCATTATGCCATCTGCTGGTCACAGTATTGCAGCATTTTGACCACAATCCTTCATATAAGATCAGGTATGGAACTTCCACTTGTGTCACCATGTTGGTGCTCAGTAAGTTTCAGATTTTGGAATGTTTAAAATTTTTAATTTTCTTATTAGGAATGCTCAACCTGTATCGTAAATAATGCATGTGTATGTGTGTGTGTGTGCATGTGTGTATAATAATAATATTTTACACAAATCTTTCTGGCTACTAGTAACTTTTTTTTTTTTAAAGGTGTTGCCATAGGGAGTATGTGCTTGCTGGAAAGAGACAGAGAGAGATAGTGAGAGAGAAAGTATAATTTTCAAACTGCCAGGTCTGGGACTTGAACTGTAGTTAGCTATGTGGGAATCCAGGACCTTAACCACCATGCCACCTGCTGGTCCAACTAGTAACTTTTTTTTTTTAGAGATTTTTGCAATCCCTTCTCCATTCTCCTCTTGGGATCTTGGGCACATACAGACATGCGCCCGGCATGAGTTTAAGCCACCGGGTCCAGGACTCGAACTATGGTTGACTACATGGAAGTCCAGCAACATAGCTATTACGCCAACTGCTGGTCCCCCAACTAGCAACTTTTTAAAGCTACATGTTATCGTCTTCTGTGGTATGTCTGAAATTTATTTGGGGCATTTAACTTTCCCCTAATGGTTACTTAATTGTCTTAGAATAATTTATTAATGATTCCTTTGACTAGAGACTTGAGATGATTCCTTTATCAGGATCTGCTTCTGACTTATTTCTTCTGTCCTATACATTTTTCCTTCTACCTAATTTTACACCAATACCATACTGATAGGATTTTTGTAATTCTATAATATACCTTAATTTCTTGAAGAGCTGGTCCTTCCTCAGTGTGTGTGTGTGTGTGTGTGTGTGTGTGTATAATTTATACTGATCCCCTCATCCATTTATTCAATTTATAAATTACAGAATCATTTCCTTATATTATAATAAAAGATTTCTGGGCACTGAACATAGTTTTACATAGTTTATTCATTTAAA
Organism: Tupaia belangeri chinensis; assembly: GCF_000334495.1. Lineage (NCBI taxonomy): Eukaryota > Metazoa > Chordata > Mammalia > Scandentia > Tupaiidae > Tupaia > Tupaia belangeri. The sequence continues at coordinate 1,614,398 of NW_006159542.1, forward strand.
CACTTAGAAAAGGTCTATTCTACCTTTCCAAGCAAAAAAATTAACCCAAAATCCAGTTGACTTAAATATGGGGCTTTACTCTCTATGGAGAAAGTAGTTAGAGTGGTAATAATAAGTTATTAGGTCATCAGGAAAGTCATGACGTATTTTTCTATGTCTTTCTATGTAAAAATGTGTCATGATTTTCCTGATGACCCAATATTTATTCAGAAAAATATCCACATACCCAAATGAAGGAACATCGGTTTGATTTCCCTTATTTATTGCAGGACTCAATTTGATATAGACAGCTCTGAGTCTTGGAAAAAGTTTCCCCTCACACTTCAGCTCTAAATCTAAATGGGATCATTTGAAAGAAACTACACAAATTTGTTTTTTGAGAGATTTTTTTATAGGGTGCGTGCACTCACCAGAGAGACAGAGAGACAGAAAATGAGACACACACCCCCCCCGCCCACCACCACCAGGGATGGGATGGCCACACCACAATCCCTTCTCTTCCTTTTTCCTCTCAGGATTTTGGACATGAATGTACACATGACAGGCATGAATTTTAAGCAGCTGGGTCCAGGACTCAAACTGTGGTCGACTACATGGGCGTCCAGCAACATAACCATGACATCATCCACTGGTCCCAAGAGCATGGTAACTTTGGCAGTCATTTGATTTACTCTGAGGTGTTTTTGCTCTAAGTTTGGCAGTAGCCTGTCATTGAGTATGCATGATTTATAAATAAAAAATGGGAAGGAAATGAAATAGTTCTTGAGTTCCACCTGTATGTTAGGCATGTACTAGACATTCTATATACATGAAATAATTTAGTCCTTTTAGCTACTGACGATTTACAAATAAAACAAGCTAGAGGACTATGAAGTCACGGAACCTATAAATGTTACAGATGAAGTTCAAATAAAGGTATGGTTAAGGCAGCTGGTCTCGTAGAACAGTGGTTAAGTGCTATGCACTGGGAACTGGATCTGACGTAGCCAACTGGGGTTGGAATCCTGACCCAGGTGGCTTGAAAAACAAACTGATTATGTGCACATGCCTGCCCCAAATCTTGAGGGGATGGGAAGATAGCGCAAGGAGGATACGACCATGTCCTGTTGAAGCGTACTTTCTCTCTCTGGCAAGCACATATACCCATTAACAAAAAAGAAAAAAAAAGCATGTTCAAGGTAAAAGTCATTGCATGCCCGATTTCTCCTTTTCAGAGCCCTGACTCTCACCCCCACTCCAGCAAAAACAGAGGGTATCAATGATATTTTAACATTTTCTTTCTTTGGTATAGATTATAGAAGATAAGAGAAGGGGATAGACTGGGGAAGTCTGCTGTCTATGGTGCTGAATTTCATTTAAAATACATAATTAAAAAAATAAATATTTTATTTAGCTTTATTTCTGTATTTATTTATTAATGTATGTATGTATGTATGTATGTATTTATACATTTTTTTGACCAGAGAGAGACAGAGTGAGAGAGAGAGAAAGCAAATCACCAGGTTCAGGACTTGAACCATGGTCACCCATGTGGGAGTCCAGTGCCCTTAAGCACCACGCCACCTGCCAGCCCCAAAATACATAATATTAAATTTACATTTCATTATATATCTTTGTGGGACACAATATGGATTTTTCAAATCATGCATGGAGTGTGCAGCAATCAGATCAAGGTTATTCGCACAGTCTTTATTTTCAAAGAACACCACCTGGTGATGTATATCTTCATTTTTACCCTACTAGTTTCTTTAGGGTTTCCTTGAGATATGTATATATAAGAATGACAACGTCTCTGTTTTCATCTGTTGTGGTACACCCTTCCACAGCCCATTGGCCCCATCTACATGCATTCCTGTGTCTGTCAAAACACTTTTTTTCCTTGAGCTTCTCCTACTAAGGAAGTGTCAAAGTTAGGTAAAATGTTAAACTATCATTAGCAAGATATTCATGAGAAATTAACGATAATAAATCTTAAGCTCAGAAAAGTGTCTATGAATAGAATCAGCCATAAACTATGCCAAATATGTTTCCAGTTTTAGAGTAAAAATCAAAGGTTGCAGCAACAGGCACTTTCCCCATTATTTATCTGTTAGGTTGTTGGTAAATTCATGGCATATTTGTCTATATTTTTCTACACAACAATGTGTCATGGCTTTTCTGACAACCCAATAGTTCCTAACACCAACAGTACAGGATAAATGTTATTATACACATTTGTTTTCAAAGAAAGAAAGTGAAACTCAGAAGTTATAAGTAACTTTCTTAAAATTACACAAGTAGTAGAGGCAGTATTTGAGTCTCATTTTCTGCCAGCTACTTTCAAAGGTAGCCCCTGCATCCTTTGTTCTTTCCTAGAACACAAATGTTTTGTCAGAACTAGAAATATTTTTTGGTGAATACTATTTTGAGCATAAGATTTATGGTTAGTTTGTCATGAATAACTTGTCATAGATGTTTTAACATTTTTACCTCACTTTGGCACTTTCTTATTTTAAAAATACAAGTATTGGAAGAGAGATACTCATTATCTTTCTTTTTTTTTTATTTTTAAGAGAGGGATTTTTGCTGTAGGGTACGTGTGCTCACCAGAGAGACAGGGACAGAAAGAGAGAAATCACCCGCCAGGGGGGTTGGCCATGCTTCAGTCCTTTCTCCTCCAGTTTCCTTTCGGGATTTTGGGCATGCATGCGCACATACCCAGTGTGAGTTTGAAGCCACCAGATCTGGGATTCAAACTGGGGCTGACTACACATGGGAGTCCAGCGATGTAAGGACTACACCATCTGTTGGTCCCTTCTTAGTATATTTCTACCAAGAAACTTCTCAAATGCCTAACAAGAATGAAAATTTGAGGCATATTTCTTCTCAAGATAGGAAGGTACTGCTTGCTTTATGATAGTTACATATAGGAGTCACACAGTCTAATGAACACAGAGTCTTACCTGACACGTTGATATGTTAACTCCCTCAAAGGTGTACCCTTCTGTACATGACACAGAAATCTGCTTATTCACACCAAAATCATCCCCGTGAACAAGGATATGTGTCGTGTTGGCTGGCAGAGGACATTTTTTGAGACTGCAAGAGATTTTTTCAGGAAGCCAACGGCCATCTTTCTGACAGGTAAATGTATCTGTATCTGTATCCATCATATAACCTTCCAGACACCTGCGAAGGAAATGCAAAAGTAAGTGCCTTAACGAAAAGACCAACGCTTCCTGATTTATTCTTGTTTTTAAAAAGGCTGTTGCAAGGTCTAGCAAACATTTTATGTGATAAATCAAGACAGATTAAAACGCCAAGGGGGGTGGCATTGCCATGCAAAATCACCACTGTAACTATGATAATAAGATGAATCCCCGGTTATTCACATTAAAGATGAGCCAAGATGAAAGGTTTTTTTAATGTTGACATTACCTTCATTTTGAATATCATTATTGAATTGAATATATTCTAAAAACAGCTATCAGTTCAAGACATTCTAGCTAAAATAAAAAAATAGACTCAGATGTGAGTAGGGATATAATATAAATAATATTTATTGAGTACCTGTTTTGTACCAAGCACTAGCCAGGTCTTTTACATATGATATTTTTAAAAATCCTGATTATTAAATATTATCATGGAATGGTAGTACTGGTATTCAAACTCAAGTCAACCTAGTTCTAAAACCATCGATGATTTTTTTTTTGAGAGGTTTTTGCTATAGAGACAGAGGGTTTTGCCAGAGAGACAGAGAGACAGGAAGCATGAAATCCCCCCCCAGGGGGGATGGCCATGCCACAATCCCTTCTCCTCCATTCTCCTCTTGGGATCTTGGGAATGCACACATACATGTGCCTGGTATGAGTTTAAGCCACCAGGTTCAGGACTCAAACTGCGGTTGACTACATGGGAGTCTAGCAACATAGCCATTACGCCAACTACTGGTCCCATACCATCTATGATTTTTTAAATTTGTATTTATTCATTTGTTGCATTTAGTCAGCAAATGTTTACATAGTATTTATTAAAATCCAGTTACTGTGCTATGTGCTCCATAAATAGTCACTCATTACATTCTCATGTGGCATGGTTAGGTGCTATTATTGCCTTTATTCTCATTTTACAGATGATGAAATTGACACTAGATAAATTAGATTCCTCAAAGTCGCATAGCTTGGGAATGAAAGAGCTGAGTTCCTATCTATATTAAAAAGGCAGTGTGAGGGACTAGCAGATGGTGTAATGGTTACATCACTGGACTCCCATGTAGTCAACTGCAGCTCAAGTCCTGGACCCTGTAGCTTGAAACTCATGCTGGGTATGTGTGCAAAGTCCCGAGTGGAGAATAGAAGAGAGGGGATTGTGGCAAGGCCATCCCCCCACTAGGGGGAGGGGATGATTTCTCACTTTCTGTCTGTCTCTCTGGTGAGGTCACCCACCTTATAGCAAAAATATCTCTCTCTCAAAAAAAAAAAAAAAAAAAAAAGAGGCAGTGTGAGGCTAGCCATAGGCTGGTGGTTAAGGCTGCTGAATTCCATATGTCTGAACCCACAGTTGGCATCCCAGATCCAGCAACATGAAAGACACACACCAGGCATGTGTGTGTGTGTGTGTGTGTGTGTATGTGTGTGCCCAAAATCCCCAAAGGGCAGAGACATGGAGGAGATGGGATTTTGGCAGGACCATATCCCATGGAGGGTGCTTTCTTACTTCCTTCCCCTCTCTGTTTCTCTCCAGTAAGTACACCTGCCCTGTGGAATATTTTTAGAAAAGCAATAGATAAATAAATACAGTGAATACGGTGGCAAAAGTATGGACTCTAGAGGTAACCTGGTTCTCTATTTCTATGGTTCTACCACTATATTCCACTAACTTTTAATTTAAATCCATTAACTTGATTATTGTGTAACATTTTTAAAAATTTCATAAACCACTAGATTAGATAGGAGTCAGCACTTTTGTAAACTTAGAGTGAACTTTTTTTAAATACTAAGCAAAGATGTGAAATAGGATACAATCAACATGTAGCAAAAATGAAAAAAACAGGAAGCTTTCCATAGGGCGGGCGCCACCACGCCCAAAACAGGAAGCTTTCAAAAACAGATAACGTTGTGGCATCTCAAGATACCCGACACACCAACATCCAAATAAAAATTTTAAATGGATTTCAAAACCAAAGAATATTATCTATATTCTCCCTGCCCAGTACATGATCCATTACTCTTTGACTTTCTTATCACCTGGATCTGCTTCTTATTGCAGTTAAGAAAATATGAACGTGGGGCTAAACTGTCCACACAGAAATGCTTAAGGAGCAGTGTTGAATTATTAATTAAATATAACATGACACTATGTGAAGGATAATTCATAATTCATTCCAAGATATGAGTGCATTTTAAATAGTTTTAGAGGGTTGTAGTATCTTTGAACATTATGGATATTCATTCTAATACAAATGTTAACACAAATTCATTTCATATTTTCTCATTTTAGTCTAACAATATAAAATACTACTATTATTTTTAAAACCAAATTTTTATTTTATTTTATTTTAGAGAGGTTTTTGCTATAGGGCGCGTGTGCTCGCCAGACAGACAGAGAGAGACATAGAGACAGAAAGCGAGAAATCACCCCCCCAGGGGGGGATGGTCATGCTGCAATCCCTTCTCCTCCATTCTCCTCTCGGGATCTTGGGCACGCACACACACGTGCCTGGCGTGAGTTTTAAGCCACTGGGTCTGGGACGTGAACCGCGGTCGACTATGTGGGAGTCCAGCGACATAACCATTATGCTAACTGCTGGTTCTCAAAACCAAAATTTTAAGTAAAGAACTTGCCAGCAAAATTCACTATTTAGGGACCAGCAGATGGCATAATGGTTACATCACTGGACTCCCACATGACTGGCTATTGGTTTGAGTCCTGGGCCCAGAGGCTTGAAACTCATGCCAGGTGCATGTGTGTGTGGTCAATATCCCAGGAGGAGAATGGAGGAGAAGGGATTATGAAGTGGCTATCCTCCTGAAGGATGATTTTTCACTTTCTGTCTCTCTGGCAAGTGTATGTGCCCTACAGTAAAAATCTTTCTAAAAACAAATAAAACAAACAAACAAACAAACAAATCACTATTTGTACATTAATAGCTTAGTTTGTTCAGGTAGGCATAGGTCAAAAATCCTGTTTAGAATATCTCCCTAATTTATATTGGACAATGAAAATATGTGTCCTTTGACCTGAATTATTCAGGTTTTGCCCCATTTTTCCAACATTTGCATGTACACATATAACCATAGTTATAATTAAAAGAAATTTTCCATCATGATGTTTTTAAAAAGTGCCTCATGATTGAAGAACTATGCAAACTAGCTAGAGGATCTTGCTGTTTCATGAGGCTCAATGGAATATGGTCATGATAATTATATTAGAAACTTCAGTTTGAAAAAAGTGTCAATTTATTTTTACAGTCCTCCTATCCGCCCCCTCTCATTGGAGACTGTAGAGCTGTGGCTTACCTGAGCTTCACTTTACTTTCGTAAGTGTGTGCTTCTCCAGTTGCCACTGCATGGGCGACAAAGGGTGGGGGTCCACAGGACAGAGGCTCACAGGCTGGAAAAGGCTGGCTCCATGTTCCTTTCTCTGTACAAATCAGGTTTGAATTGCCTTGCATGACATACCCAGGTCTGCAGCCATAATTTATCACATTTTCCTCCAAAGGGCTACTCTCACTGATGAGTGCATTTGGTATTGCTGGGAGGGAACCACAAGAAGTGTGTTCACAGTGTGGGAAGCCAGAACTCCAGTGGCCACTGTCTTCACAGGTGATTTCAGGAGGTCCTACGAGCTTGAAGCCTCTGAAGCACTGAATCCAGGCTGCCTTTCCACAACCAAAATCTGTCCCATTGACAGTTCCATACTGAATTACTGGCGTGGGACACCTGCAAGGTAGGCAGGAGGGTGGGCTGCCACTCCAGGAGCCATTGGAGAGACACCTTCTTGAAGAACTTCCATGGAGCTTATAACCAGGAAAGCACTGGTACTGTATATGCCCCCCGTGGTAGAAAGAAAACCCATTGGGGAAGCCATGGGCAGCCTCTTCTGGAGGTCCACAGTTGACTGGTTTACAGAGAGGAACCTCTGCATCCCAGTTCCCATCTGACTGGCAAGTGAGTTTTTGAGCACCTTGCAACATGTAGCCTTCCTGACAGTGGAATACCACCTCCTTCCTGAAGCCAAAATCCAGGCCATCCATCATCCCATTTGCCACCTGTGGTGGGCTGGCACACCTGACAGGTACGCAGCTGGGAGTGACTCCACTCCAACTTCCATCAGCAAGACACACGCGACTACTGGCTCCCTTGAGCAAGAACCCTTCATTGCACGTGTACTCAATCTCTTTTTGGAATGTGTACTCATTTCCTCTCACTTGGCCATTTTGTGAGACTGGGGGTAAGCCACAGTCCACTGGAATGCAAATTGGTTCATTCCCATCCCAATTTTTATTTTCTTGGCATGTTCTCCTCTCAGTGCCATTTAGCACATACCCAGGGTCACACTCATAGTACAACACACTAAGATACGTGTAATTGCTTGCTTTGATAGATCCATTCATGACTGGATTTGGTTTTTTGCATGAAATAGCTTCACAGTGTGGAGAAACACCACTCCACTTCCTATTCTGTAGACAAAGTCTTATATCAGAGCCCACTAGAACGTGTCCAGGTTTGCAACTATACTGCACAGCACTGCCCATGGTAGTCTCTGTAAAATGCAAGAAACCATTTTCAGGAACAACAGGCAAATCACATGCCATTGAAATGCAGGAAGGTGCACTACCATTCCAAGTTCCATCTTCCTGGCAAACCAGCATAGGGTTCCCCAAAAGTTCATATCCTGGATTACAGGTGTATGAAACCATGCTGCCATATAGAAAGTTCGATGAATGTGAAACAGGAGACTCCTTTGTATTTTCCCCTTTGGGAGTACTGGGCGGGTGAGGAGTCTGATATGGAACTTCCATCATGTCATCTTCTTGGTCAAAATATCCCTGGCCATCTTTAACTTTGATACAGTCTCCAAAATCTATGTGAGGAGGGAGACCACAGTCTATGGGTACACAGGTTGGGATGGAACTTGACCATCCTGAGTCTTCACAGGTCTGCATGGCATGACCAGATACCTGGAACCCAGGGAAGCAGCTATAGATGATCATAGCACCATAGCTATAATCTGCACCTTCGACAAAACCATTTTCAATGGGTTGTGGGGGGTTGCAGTGGATGGCATTGCAAGATGGAGCATCCACATCCCAATAACCTGTCTCTAAGCAGGTCAAGACGTTGGAACCTTCAAGCCGGAAGCCTCGGTCACAAGAGTATGTAATGGTCTGTCCAAAGTGCAGGTTTGTGTAAGAAAACTTGCCATTCAGAATCTCCTTGGGCTTTGGGCACTCAATGGGTTTACATGTTGGTTTTCCTCCAAGCCAGTTACCATTTTCTCCACAAAGGATGGTAGTATTTCCCATCAACTCAAAGCCTGGTTTGCAGGTGTAGAGGGCTGTGCTGAGGTAGGCGAGGCCTTGCACATCGATGATGCCATTGGGAATTTCCTCAGGTTGGGGGCATTCTACAGGGACACACTCTGGCAGCGGAGAGCTCCAGGTGCCATCCGCTTGGCAGATGGTAGTAGGAGCTCCTCTTAGGAAAAACCCTTCCACACAAGAATACTTGACAATACTTCCAAAATAAATGGAAGAAGCAGCAGGGACACCAAAGGGAATTAGGGGAGGTGGGAGGCATAGGACCATCTTGCAAACTGGAAAAGAATCATTCCATTGCTGGGATGGCAAGCATTTCAGGACCGAGGGGCCTTGCAGGGCAAGTCCTTCTTTACATGAGAATGTCACCACTCCTACTTCTGTAGTCAACTCCTTCAATACTAGCTGGTTTTCTAAGAGGGGTGGTTCTGGGCACTTGGTAGGCACACACTTTTGGTTTGGCTTCTTATTCCACTTGCCAGATTTCTGGCATGTCCAAGTGTTGTCACCAACAAGCTCATAGCCCTCGTGACAGAAAAAATGAACCTGGGACCCCACTTCAAAATTTTCTCCTTTCATGTAGCCATTCTGGATCGGGGGAGGTTTTCCACAGTTGAGAGGAATGCATGACAGAGGGGACTCACTGTGCCAGTGGCGATTGGCGTGGCAGACAAATACAGGACTTCCAACTGATTTAAAGCCTGGGTTACACCGATACCGCACTTCACTCTCAAAAATCCTGCCAGTTGTATGCTGTGTAACAGGGAGAAAGTGAGTGAGTACAATTTGCGTAACAGATAATATTAACTACATGTTTGAATTGTATATAAGAATTGAACTAAAAAAGTCTACATTAAATTAATTTGGAATTAATTATTCATTTTGTTTACTTATGTGTTCCTTGAGTGGTCCACATGCACGCAAGCACCATGACATCCCAGACTTAATCTCTATGGTTAAATGCTAGATTCCAACACAGTACTGTGCCTGGCACCTAATAGGATCTCCAGATGTATACGGTAAATAAATGAAGCAAGCCTGCTGAATATGCTCTATATCCTCTTCCAATAAACAACTAATACATCTAAGGGGACAAGCAGATGGTACAATGGTTATGTTGCCGGACTCCCACAGTTCGAGTCTCGGATCCAGTGGCTTAAAACTCATGCCAAGTGTGTGTGCGTGCATGCCCAAAATCCTGAGAGGAGAAGGGATTGCGGCATGGCCATTCTCCCCTGGGGGATGATTTCTTGCTTTCTATCCTTTCATGTAGCCATTCTGGATCGGGGGAGGTTTTCCACAGTTGAGAGGAATGCATGACAGAGGGGACTCACTGTGCCAGTGGCGATTGGCGTGGCAGACAAACACAGGACTTCCAACTGATTTAAAGCCTGGGTTACACCGATACCGCACTTCACTCTCAAAAATCCTGCCAGTTGTATGCTGTGTAACAGGGAGAAAGTGAGTGAGTACAATTTGCGTAACAGATAATATTAACTACATGTTTGAATTGTATATAAGAATTGAACTAAAAAAGTCTACATTAAATTAATTTGGAATTAATTATTCATTTTGTTTACTTATGTGTTCCTTGAGTGGTCCACATGCACGCAAGCACCATGACATCCCAGACTTAATCTCTATGGTTAAATGCTAGATTCCAACACAGTACTGTGCCTGGCACCTAATAGGATCTCCAGATGTATACGGTAAATAAATGAAGCAAGCCTGCTGAATATGCTCTATATCCTCTTCCAATAAACAACTAATACATCTAAGGGGACAAGCAGATGGTACAATGGTTATGTTGCCGGACTCCCACAGTTCGAGTCTCGGATCCAGTGGCTTAAAACTCATGCCAAGTGTGTGTGCGTGCATGCCCAAAATCCTGAGAGGAGAAGGGATTGCGGCATGGCCATTCTCCCCTGGGGGATGATTTCTTGCTTTCTATTTCTCTGTTTCTCTTTGTCTCTCTGGCAAGTACATATGCCTTGTAGTAAAAATCTCTTAAAACCCCCCTGAAACTAATATATTTATAAGCAAAAGCCTTAAATAAAAGACTCTATGTGTTGTTTTTGAATATAAAGGAGAAACGATATTATATGTGGGGTTTTTTTTGTTTGTTTTAAGGATTATTTATTTAATGTAATTTAATTATTTATTTTAGTTTGATGAGAGAGAAAGAAAGTGAGAAAGCAAGCCATGAGGTCTGGGACTCAAACCACAGTCAGTCATGTGGGACTCCAGTGACCTAATCACCATGCCACCTGCTGTCCTCTATGTGTGGGGACTTTTTAAAATGTTTAATTAGAATACTGTTTATTTTAAATGGCCTTTGATTTGGGGAAAACAGATTCTCATTCCTGTTTTCTTGATGGACTTACTGAGAAAATCTGTATTAGCATGAAAGCAGGACACATTTGAATCAAACTTAACTCTTTATCCATCAGGGTAAAATTATCTGTAGGTCTACTAAAAGAGTAATGCAAAAACTGTAACTTGGTTGGCTTATCCTAGATTTTGTCGAGAAATAAGAGATGATAATAGATTTCTCTGGCTTCCATTTAGACCTTGATTTCTTAAAATAGAGTATACATCTACCTTGGAATACGTTTTACCAAGCCAAATAGTATTTTATTAAAATTGGTTTATTCTAATTTCATAGTTAGGGCTAGGGTATTGCCAAAGTGCTTAGAATAGCAACACGTGAAAAGCTATATATTAAAAGGATTTATAATCATCATTTTTCCCCCACTAGTCACAACCTACAGATTTGAGCCACTTCTACTTTTCAGCAATTAATCTGCTCACTGCCCCTGCTTCTGAATATCAAGTTAGTCACAGAGGGGATGGCCCTAAGCAATGAAAGCCATGGGCCATTTGCTAATTGGTGTCTTACCTCCAGAAAGGCATTCTCAATCTTAGGTGGTTCATTGCAGGATACAGGGTGGCATGTGGGTATGGGGCTGCTCCATTGCCCCGTGGCTTCGCAGGTGCTCTTCTTCTCTCCTTTGATGTAGAATCCCTTGTTGCAACTATAAGCCACTGTGGCTCCAAAACTGTAGTTTGATCCACTTGCATAGCCATTCATGATGCTCGGTGGCTCTCCACACCGCACAGGGATGCACTGGATGGACATGGGGGATGGGTTCCACTGGCCGCCTCTCATACATTCAATCTTTGCTGAGGTATTCAGCACAAAACCCTCCATGCATTTGAAGCTCACAACTGAGCCAGCTGCAAATTTTGGTTTGCTCACAGATTCCAAGATGCTATAGGAAACAGATGGAGGTTTTTCACAGAAATGAGCAATGCAACGGGGCATGGCCTGACCCTCTGGGGGAACCCACTTTCCATGAGCATTGCAGAGGAGCTGAGAATTGTCTGCCAGGCTGTAACCATCGGAGCAGTAGTAGAACGCAATGTCTCCGAAGAGCCGATGGGCAGTCTCTGGGGAGGCGTGGTCTATGTTGGGAGGCTCATCACAGGAGACAGCCAGACACTGCTGGTCACTTCCACTCCACTTGCCATTGGCCAGGCATTCAATGGTGTCAGGACCAGCAAGGGTATAGCTGTGAGATTGAGAGAAAAGAAACAATAAGCATCATATTTCATAGAAGTGTTTGCATCTTCTATTTTTATTTTTAAAGTTTACTTATTCTACGAGCAAGAGAGAGACAGAAGGGCAGACACAGAGAGAGCATTCCTATTAGAGTTTTTTTGCAATCTACCCCCCTCCCCCCAGCTTCAGCCAGATCATGGGCATGAGCTGTTCACGGTGTTCAGAGAAGTCTCCAGATGTGAATCTGGAACTTTGTGAATCAGCCTCACAAAGGGTTGTATTACCACAGTGCCACCACTAGGCCCTGTGTGTGTGTACTTATAATTTCCAGAGGATAGGTGTGCTTGCTAGAGAGAGAGAGACAAAGAGAGAGAAAAGAGACAGAGATAAAGAAGCACTAATGGGGTGGGGTCACACCACAGTCCCTTATCTTCCATTTCTCCATCCTGTTGGAATTTGGGGCACACAAGGACCTGTGCCCAGCATGTTTTTCAAGCTGCCAAAATCAGGATTTGAACCACAGTTGGCCATGTGGGATCTCATTTCTTAACCATTAAGCTATGGAGCCACCCTCTTCCTCCTTTTTCAAACTTTTCAACAGTAACCTTACTTTTATTCTGTATACTTTAAAATACCATTTACTCTTTGGTTATTGATATTATTGATTAAGTTACTTTTATTTGAGATATTTAGATATATTTTATTAAAAAGTTTTTTTGTTTGTTTGTTTAAGACAAAGTCTAGCTATGTCAAGATTCTACTGCCTCTGCCTCCCAAGTAGCTGGGGCTACAGGCGCATGCCACTGTCTGACTTCTAGGGAGGACTGAGACTTTAACCGAAACCTCCCATGTGGCCTGACTGCTGAGTAGCAGCATCAACCAATATACACTACTGAAGCTGGGCTCACAATTACTTCTTGATACTAACATTAATGTTTGTTTGGAAAAGGAAACAGATTAAAGATTGTTTGCTTTTTAAGGAACTCTGTTACACTTTTTTCAAGAAAATGAAAATAAAGAGTAAGTTATGGTCCCATTTGACTCAATTCACGATGGGAACTCCATCTGTCTTCAGATGATTTCAGTCTTCTGTTTCTGTACTCATTTTTTTTTTTGAGAGGTTTTTTGCTATAAGGCGTGTGCGCTCGCCAGACAGACAGAGAGAGACATAGAGACAGAAAGCGAGAAATCACCCCCCAGGAGGGATGGTCACGCCGCAATCCCCTCTCCTCCATTCTCCTCTTGGGATCTTGGGCACGCATGCACACACGCCCGGCGTGAGTTTTAAGCCACCGGGTCCGGGACGTGAACCGTGGTCGACTACATGGGAGTCCAGCAACATAGCCAATATGCTAACTGCTGGTTCCCTCTGTATTCATTTTTGAAACAAGCTCTGATAAGCCATATTTAGCCTACATACTGCTCTTAGTTATACACTTAAGTTCAGTAAACTTTACAATGGTGATTATAATTTCAGTCTTCTGGGTCACCTAAACCCATACCCACATAGAGTTGAAATCTGTGTTCTGCCTATGGCTGTGCTATTCAATCAGTATGGGTCAAGTCTGCAGAACTCTTTATGCCCAAGGTGTTTGCCCAGATATGATGATACACTGATGCTTTCAAGAATCTTAAATCACTCTTCTGTGCTCTTTCAATGGAGAAAGGGAAAATATCAGGTTATGCAGCATTAGAATAATTACATTTAAGTCATTCTTATTTTATCACTCCCTTACTGAGGTGACAGATGGTAATGAGTTTTGGAAGAATATGTATTATCTGATCAGTCTGTCACTTTATACTAATGAAGAGTAAGAAAACAAATATAATTGGGTACCTAATTTAACATTGCTTAGATACTAATTTATTCATGAAACAAAATAAGTAAATGATGACGTAGGCAGGCTCATAAACTTGCTAAGCTCATACAGCTGCAAGAGTTGGGACCTAACGTTGGGTTATCATTCTCACACCTAGGTCTTTTCCATGATACCATTCTGCCTCGGTCTCTCTCTCTTTTTACGATAAGGACGTTTAGATGATAATTTGTGGGTATCCTATAGAAACAATATTGCAGTGTCACCAGTACAAAGTGTGTGATCCTCGGCAAAGATTATTATTATTTTTAATCACTTTATTTAACTTTATTTATTTATTTTAATTTGCCTGGAGAGAAACAGAGCGAGTGAGAGAGAGAGAGAGAGTGAGCGAGCAAGCCGCCAGGTCCAGGACTCAAACTGCAGTTGACCATGTGGGAGTCTAGTGCTCTTAACCACCCTGCCCCATGTTGGCCCCATTAGCAAAGATTCTGAAGTCATTGGTTACCAAAAGGTTTTCCTCAGGTTAATTTTAGTTCTATAAAGAATTAGCCACGAGAGAGAGGTTGGACTTCCTTCATGCTAGCAAGTTATATTTATGAAATCTATAGGAGACAGACAGAGAGGTCAAGAACATGATGATAAAACAATAGAAGAGAGATGCCCAGCACCCTCTCTAAAGTCAGAATCATGATACGAGCAGAAGAGGTCTCAAAATAAACACCCACCACTACCCCCAGGAGCCGAGTACAGTTTCCAGTCAGGGTCTGGAGCAATTCATTGTTTGGGATAAGCTCAGTTCTTTGTATAAGGATCAAACTAAATAGATTCCGAGGTGGCTTCCATTTTAGAGGATCCACAGAAAGGGATACGAAGACAATAGGAAAGAGAACAATTTTATTATTAAAAATCAGTTATGTTGTGAGTGCCCAGATTTCGCCATCCCTGGACTTTGGCTGTGCTCTGGGTAGAAGTTGCATTTACTGAGGCTCCTGATGTTTTACAGGACCATTTATATCCTTTGCACTCTTTTCACTGTGTGTCATTATTTTCCCTTGATGTTGGCAGCATATTTCCTTGGCTGAAGTTCATAGAGAGAGCCTTAGATATCCCTGAGTTATAAGGATTCATTGTGCCATCTATAAAACTCTGCCTTTATTTCACGGGCCCAGCTGCTTTGAGGCAGAAGCATCTGCCTCTAGAACCTTCTTTATTCCTCAAAGTCTCTTGAGAACACAAGAATTTTGTTTCGTAATTTGGCAGCACTTCGGAAGGGCTCCGACCCCTGATCCTCGGGAAAAATCTCCTTCAACTACTTCTTCGTGGAAAGTCACAGCAAAGCAGTTTTATAAGTTAATGGAAGATTACCATGAAATACATAGTTTTTTGAATAAGTGAATTTAAAGAGTGCAGTTTCAGTACTTACTATTTAGAACCCGCAACATCCCTCAGTGTAACCGAAGATTCTGGTTTTCCACTCACTTAACTAGTTTTTCATTAAGTAATTTTTAAAGGCCTGCAGTGTGCCAGAGTCACTTCCTTAAGTACCCAGAAAAGACGCCTGTGCACTTACCCTCTGGGTTCTGCCATCACTCTTCCTCCAACACACTCCCTGAGGGATCATAGGCTCCCTTTACACCCAGAGTGGTTGATTAAAGGAAGGGTGATTGCTTCTACTGGAAGAATGGGAAGGGAGGAAAGGCTTCACAGATGAGTTCTTGAAGGGCATCGGGAGAAGAGAGAAGTAGCAGAGAAATCATTTAAGGCAGGAAAGGGGTGTGGGCAGAGAAATGGGAGTGTGACATAGTAGGCACAGCCTGGGAGTACCTGGAAAAGGAAACGGTGCTCACTAGGATCTGGTGTGCTGTTTTTTTTTTTTTTTTTCCTTGGGAGAGGTTTTTGCTATAGGGTGCATGTGCTCACCAGAAAGAGAGAGAGAGACAGAAAGACAGAAAGTGAGAAATCACCCAGAGTGGTTGATTAAAGGAAGGGTGATTGCTTCTACTGGAAGAATGGGAAGGGAGGAAAGGCTTCACAGATGAGTTCTTGAAGGGCATCGGGAGAAGAGAGAAGTAGCAGAGAAATCATTTAAGGCAGGAAAGGGGTGTGGGCAGAGAAATGGGAGTGTGACATAGTAGGCACAGCCTGGGAGTACCTGGAAAAGGAAACGGTGCTCACTAGGATCTGGTGTGCTGTTTTTTTTTTTTTTTTTTCCTTGGGAGAGGTTTTTGCTATAGGGTGCATGTGCTCACCAGAAAGAGAGAGAGAGACAGAAAGACAGAAAGTGAGAAATCACCCCCCCCCCAGGGGGGATGCCATGCTGCAATCCCTTCTCTTCCATTCTCCTCTCGGGATATTGGGCACTCACACACACGCACCCAGTGTAAGTTAAGCCACCAGGTTTGGGACTCAAACCACGGTCAACTACATGGGAGTCCAGCGACACAGCCATTACGCTAACTGCTGGTCCCGGATCTGGTGTGCTCTTTAACAGGGTTACTGCGATGGTCGATGGGTGAAGACATGTCAGGCAAATATTACGGCACCAAGTTGTGTGACATTGTAAGAAATTCGTATTTGGTCTCTCTCCCTGGGTCCTGACACAGAGCTCCTAAAGCCCTTGTAATTTCCTGAGTGATAAGTGTCCCAGGGCTTTGATGACCAGATGCCCATTCCATGAGGATCAGGACAGAGGTTTATTAACAATAAACTGCACCAGTCTTTCGCTAAATGCTAAAAAGGGATATACTTTCCAAATGACACCAAAAGAGGAACTGTTAGCTATTGCCTGGATGGCATTATCATGTTAGAAGTCTGAATGTGCACTGAGACTTCAGGGGATGTATTTTACTAAGAACCACTTAGAAAGTGATAAACTTCTGCACAGAGGAGGAGATATGCCCTATAAACATCGATGACCAAAGCAGAAAAAGACTGGAACTAGTGCTAATCCAAAATGATGAGATATTTACTTAAATTCTGTGTGACTTTTGTTATTCCCATTCAAGAAACATTGAAGATACTCTTGCAGACGTGGATTAAAAAGCAGGCCATGCATATGCTGTTTTACGCTAATTCCAAGGAAAGATGGCCCATCAATATCACCATAATGCCTTAGAAGAACACATGTGGGAACCAGCAGTTAGCGTAATGGCTATGTCGCTGGACTCCCACGTAGTCGACCACGGTTTGTGTCCCGGACCCGGTGGCTTAAAACTCACGCTGGGCGTGTGTCCATGCGTGACCAAGATCCCGAGAGGAGAATGGAAGAGAAGGGATTGCGGCATGACTATCCCCTCTGGGGTTGATCTCTCGCTTGCTGTCTCTATGTCTCTCTCTGTCTGTCTGGCAAGTGCATGCGCCCTATAGCAAAAACCTCTCCAAAATAAATAAATAAATAAATAAATAAATAAATAAATAAATAAATAAATAAATAAAAATAAAAAGAACACATGTTAGGGTGAACTGGCTGAAACGCATTAGCATGTTACTAGAGTAATAACAAAGATCCTTTGAAAATGGGCAGAGTAATTTTCAGATGAACTCTTCAGTGATTTGATTCACATACTGAATGGAAGCTCATTAATCCGCACGTGCCAGGGAAGCTTTATGAGTCCTGAGTGGGTTATTAAGCACTTTTCTTTTTAGAAAAAGAGCCTTAAATGACTAGCTAATGAGATTTAAGCAGACGCTACTTAAGCAGATAGAATTTAATAAGAACCATAGAAAGCATACATTTGCATTCATAATTAATTGTTTTCAATTAATAGCAGTAATCAAAGATTTTGTCTTCACATATCCAATAATTGCATGTTGTATAAACTTGAGAAGAACCAAAGGGAAAATTTTGATTAGGATTTTAGGATGTTGATGACCCTTCTTTGCCTCTCAGTTTCTCACAAAGGAGTACAAACATAAGAGGAAGATAAAAATGAGAGATACATGGCCACTTACATGTCTAGGCAAACAACTGAGAGAAGTAGAAGAGGAATTCTTTCAGGAAAGATAAAAGGGTTTTGATAAAAAGTTTTAAAAAGAAAAAGTTTCACTGAGACATGTATTTGGAAGGCCAAGTTAATGCAGACTACAGAAACGAGGATTACTGCTCCTTTCCCTCCCTGGCATTGATCACACGCATCCAGTCTTCTAAAATCTCTGCCTTTTCATCCTTAACTTGGGAATAGATTTTTCTTGTAATTGAAGGAAAGGTCCATAGGCAGCACAATAGCAGTGTAAAGGGAAGAACAGTGAGACAGAAGCGAGAATGCCTGCATATATGCACAATAAGCAGGCTCAGCTGCAGGCATGGCGTGCAGGGCAGCAGCAGGTGTCAGGCAGCCCCAGGAAGGAACACAAGAGTTGAGAGGGACTGGGAAACAAACGTTAACCCTCTGATAGGACAACAGCATCTGGAAGGAGACAGCCAGACAGGTCACATTCCACAGAAGTCATGGCCTGAACACAGAAGCTATCCTTGAACAGAACAAGACACAGTACATGTTGACCTGTGCCAATTGACACCCCCCCCCCGCCCCAGGTGAAGAAATAGGGAGAGAAGGAAGGAAGGAAGGAAGGAAGGAAGGATGGATGGATGGATGGATGGAAGGGAGAGAGAGAGAGAAAGAGAGAGAGAGAGACACGAACCAACTTCTAGTTCTTGCTATAACGTAGTCTGAAAACCCTCTCTATTTAATACTTATGAAGCATTACCAAAATTATGTCAAATGAATGGCTGAGTTGACAAAGAAGGAAATCTTCATTTGTCAGAATAGAAAGGAAAAAAAAATTTAAGAGAGATTTTTGCTATCAGGCATGTGTGCTTGCAAGAGACAGAGAGACGGAGTGAGAAATCACCCCCTAGAGGTGAGAGCTACACTGCAATCCCTTCTCCAGTCTCCTCTCGGGATTTTGGGCATGCACACACACTTGCCCAATGTGAATTTGAAGCCACCATGTACAGGACTTGAACTGTGGTTGACCATATCAGAGTCCAGTGATATAACCATTTCGCCATCTGCTGGCCCCAAGAAGAAATTAAACACAGAAGAATAAGCCTGTAATGAGTGCTATGATTAACCTTGGGATAAACAAGAAAGAGGAGAGAGGATAGGAAATGTTTCCTTGGGGTTGAAATAAGAGGAGTTATCCAAGTCTCTGGCATAAATTTATGTCCTAAAAGGACATTCACTGAAAGTACGAACTACAAAGTTCTACCCATCAGTCCATTGAGATGACTGGTGAGATCTCTTTGGGCTCTGGGTGAAAAACAAAGTCCCTGCTAAGGTATCAGTCCCCAAGTTCGTACTCATATAGATTAGAGGTTAGACTTCATATCACTCTCTTTGTATAGGGAATCTTCAAACTGATATATTAATATAAAATTAGGCTCTTTGTTGGTGATTCTCTTGGTACAAAAAATAATTCACATGCTCAGACTGCAAGGAGTTGTCATAAATGAAACAAGCCCCGTTTACCGAAAGGACATACTCTAGAAGCACAAAACACGCACACACATGTTTTCCATCATGAATGGGTCGGCAGACTGAACAAATGGCAAGATTACTGCACCAATAAATGAGATCATGGGAAAAAAATTGCCTAAAAAAAATCTAAAAAGTAGTAGAAATAAGTTTGTTGAAATTCTTAAGAACAAGACTAAAAATACTATAAAAATATTTTTAAAAAATAGAAACTCTAGAAATAAAAACATAAGAAAGAAAAATTTCAAAATCAATGGACACTTGCAGAAGTAGACCATGAAGGGACTGGGTGGTGGTGCAGTGGTCAAACATGACAGTCTGTGAGGCAATTCCATGTGGGAAGGTTCCCAGTTCAAGTCTGGAGGCTTCCTTGGGTACGCTAGGCACATACTTGCCCATAGTACTGGGCTAGCTGACGGCTGGGGATGGATCACAGCATCAGGAACCCTATTTGGGAACACTCTCTCTGTCTCTCTCACTCATGGAATAAATAAATGGATAACCTCTCTAAAATTTTTGTTTTAGAAAAATAAAACTGTTTCCTAATAGCTATTAATTTTTATCTTTTTTTTTTTCCCAGAGAGATTTCTACTATAGGGTACGTGCACTTGCCAGAGAGACAGAGATACAAAGTGAGAAGTCACTCCCCAGGGGGATGGCCATGCCACAATCCCTTCTCTACTCTTTGCTCCAGATTTTGGGCATGAACGCACACATGCCTGTTGTGAGTTTTAAGCCACAGAGTCTAGGACTCGAACCACAGTCAACGACATGGGAGTCCAGCAATATAACCGCTATGCCATCTGCTGGTCCCAGTTATTAATTTTTATCTTTTAGATAAAATGTATAGGTAGTAAGGATTTGTGATTATGTGTACTTTATATTATTAATTAGCTATGATAGTTTCCTCCTACATTATTGAAATGTCACTTTATGTAACAATAATAATACAGAAATAATGAAATTATAGTTACACGGTACTTCATGTATATATAAAGCCCTTTAATAAAATGGTTTCATGCCTTTTAACAGCTATGTGATTTAGCTGGGCAGATTTTGTTCCCTTCGTTTCAATAACAAAAAAAGCTCCCATGCGCTAGTCACTTGCATAGTCCAGATGGGCTCTGTAAGATAATTTGGCCTAAAACTCTCACGTCTTGGCTCTCAGGTGGGAGTACAATTTCTCCTGGCAAAATATTTATAAAAGTGAACACAGAGATCATTGCCATAGAAGTGCTTTGAATAATGTAAAAATCCTCTTCAAAGGAATGGATTTATTGACATTTTCATTATTTACTGCTTCCTCAAGTAAGTTACTTTTAGATGTAGATAGACAACATTAGACAAAAAATATTTTATATATACTGACACTTTTAAATTGATATATTATAATAAAAATATATTACTTGTACAAAGATTAAAATCTGGGAAGAAATGAAGTATAATATTACCACTATTTGCTTCTCTTTTTAATTTTATCATGTATTTATTAAAGAGGATCATTTACAGTTTATAAAACAAAATTCCCCTGGGACCAGCAGTTAGTGTAATGGCTATGTCGCTGGACTTCCACATAGTCGACCACAGTTCGAGTCCCAGACCCAGTGGCTTCATCTTTTTCTTTTTATTTTATCATGTATTTATTAAAGTGGATCATTTACAGTTTATAAAAAAAATATTGCTCTGATATACACAAAAAGTTCCTCATAATGGTAATTAAAAACTACTTCCATCCCCCTCAAGTCCACACCAACATGCAATCTAAATTGGTTTAATCTTGGTGTAATCCAGTAAGACTGAAGACCAAACACTTCAGGTCCTGGACAAGATAATAAAATACTCGCAAGCCTTCTGGATCCTTGGACTGATTGACATCAATAAGGGAACCAATCTTTGATGTTGTAAAGGAAATGTGTCCATCTCCAGTGACGATTTCAAGCTCCTGCCGGCCTACTCGGTCAGGACGCGGCCACAAAGCATCATCTTCTTTGGTCATTTCATTGTCATCAATTATTCTCTGTAGTTCTTCCATCACACTTTTATGTACATAAGCCTCTTTTCTGATCATGACATCACTTTTGTAATTGCTGTTGTCTGCATATCTCATTTTCCCGTTGGGTCTGAACTCAAACTCCAGGAACTCATGGCCGAACTTGCCTTTGTGACCCATGTAGTAATGCAGATAAAAGTCACTCTCCATGGCTCGCAAAAAGTAACCAAGAACTTGGAGAGAAAATGGCCCTGCCCACTATTTGCTTCTGAGTGGTGAAATTATGGGTGACTTTTATTTTACTTTTATTATTTATTTATTTATTTATTTATTTATTTATTTTTGCCAGAGAGCATATGCACTCACAAGAGAGAAAGAAGAGGGAGAAGGAATAGTCATGCCGCAATCCTTTCTCTTCCATTTCTCCCTCTTTTCAGTATTTTGGGTATACACGTTCACATGCCTGACACTTTTTTCAAGCAATTGGATCCGGGACTTGAACCACTCTGTTGGCAATTTCGGATCTGGCTGCCTTAACCACTAGGCCATGGAGCTGCCTGATTTTTAAATATAGATTTTGTATTATCTGGTTTTATAGGGATCCCAAGCATGCATGTGCACACCAGGTGTACACAGGTAAATCTCTGAATGCAACCCATATGGCTGTAGCCTCACTGTGTGTTGTATTACGGCTGTACTGCCACGGCTGACCATGCGTTACTTTTCAAATCAACTCCTCTCCACCGGAGTTGTGATATCTAAGATATTATTTGAAATATCAATATCTGCTAAGATTTCACAGACATTTAAACGACTAGTTTTAGATAGTCCTATGCAGCTCATTAGGAGTCAGTTCTGACGTCAACCCATGGAGATAGACAGGAACATCGAAAACCACCCTGCACTGACATTTTAACATGAATGATTTCTTGTGCACTTAAGAGATGTTAAGAGTTGGGATTTCTGTCAGTTATTTATACAAGTGTTTTATTCTCAAGACCTTTTTGCAAGAAAATATTGTCGCCCCCTGCTGGCAGTTGTATAGTAAGTGGGATGGTCTATCCATGTGAATAGAAATCCATCTTCATGGAAGTACAGAAACTGGATCCTCTCATCTGTGCTTCACAGCATAACAATGGCTAAATTTATTGGGTTTATTGAGGTTCCCCCACCCACCCCAGGTAAGTCATTCCTTATATTCGTTCACTCCTCACAACATCCACTAAGCATTGTAGAAGGCCAATTTAAGGGTTAGCAGGACTGTGGCCATTCTGAAATTAAGAAGGGCCTCTAACAAGGACAATGGGACCAGATGCTGAGTCATAGAGAGATCTGTTTCAGGAATGATCAGATGGAAAACCAGGAAGAGGTATTTGAAGGAATTAAGATAATCACTCAGGGGAAAGTGATAGACTCTGATTTACAGAGTGAGGAATGATTTACCCATGCTTGAATCTTCTATTGATAAATATCGAGAACACATTGAGGTTTTTGAGACAGTTGGATAGTACTTGCTGATTGTTCTTTTGTAACTGATTATAGAATAAACTCCCTTTTCCTCCGATCTTTGCCTTTTATTTCATTGACCATAAAAAGCAGCAGCTGGACTTAGTTTAACTGGTAATAGTAAATAGGATAAAGAGAACTTTAAATAAAATTATTTTATGTATGAGGACAACTGAAGCACAGACAAGTCAGATCAGTTCCCCAAAGACCACATAGTTAATGAATGACACAGCTGAGATGCAGATCCAGACAGCTACAACCCCTCTACTGTGAAAAACAGCTGTCATAAATCTGAAGTGTGAAAGTCTTATCAACGGTGAAAATGCAAGAGGACTTCCATAAGTTTATGGAAAATGGAATTAAAGGAAGTACAAGTTTATTCTGGTGCAAAAATGTTAGAAAGCTGTGCATAGCTTTTTCATAATATACATTTTCAATGAAATTTTTATTTACTGAGGGAGCATGAAAAAAAAAAGTGATTGTAAGGAAAGTCAGATGACCTGGGATTTAATCTCTCCTCAATCTTTATTGGCTGCCGCGAGACCCTAAGCAGATCATACCAAAGTGAGCCTCTCCTTTCTCTGTACCTCATGGACAATGTGCGAAAACTCTTTATAATTTGCTTCCTTGTTTTTCAAATATTATCTCTGAATTAAAGAAGATTATTAGAAATGTAAAAACTGAACTTTAGGGCCAACAGATGGCATAGGGGTTTCGTTGCTGGATTCCCACATGGCTGACCACAGTTCGAATCCCAGACCTGGTGGCTTGAAACACACATTGGGTGCGTGTGCATGGGTGCCCAAGATCCTGGGAAGAAAATGGAGGAGAAGGGATTTCAGCATGGCCATCCGCCCAGGAGTTGATTTCTCACTTACTGTGAAAAACAGCTGTCATAAATCTGAAGTGTGAAAGTCTTATCAACGGTGAAAATGCAAGAGGACTTCCATAAGTTTATGGAAAATGGAATTAAAGGAAGTACAAGTTTATTCTGGTGCAAAAATGTTAGAAAGCTGTGCATAGCTTTTTCATAATATACATTTTCAATGAAATTTTTATTTACTGAGGGAGCATGAAAAAAAAAAGTGATTGTAAGGAAAGTCAGATGACCTGGGATTTAATCTCTCCTCAATCTTTATTGGCTGCCGCGAGACCCTAAGCAGATCATACCAAAGTGAGCCTCTCCTTTCTCTGTACCTCATGGACAATGTGCGAAAACTCTTTATAATTTGCTTCCTTGTTTTTCAAATATTATCTCTGAATTAAAGAAGATTATTAGAAATGTAAAAACTGAACTTTAGGGCCAACAGATGGCATAGGGGTTTCGTTGCTGGATTCCCACATGGCTGACCACAGTTCGAATCCCAGACCTGGTGGCTTGAAACACACATTGGGTGCGTGTGCATGGGTGCCCAAGATCCTGGGAAGAAAATGGAGGAGAAGGGATTTCAGCATGGCCATCCGCCCAGGAGTTGATTTCTCACTTTCTCTCTCACTATCTCTGCCTCTCCCTCTCTCAGGAACACATGAGCACATGCAACCTAAGACAAAAAACTCTTAAAAAACTAACAAAAAACCCTGAACTTGATTATCTTTCTTCCTGAAGACATGGCATCTTCAGTTGTGACTTAAAGTCTTGCCTTTGGTTTTGCACTAGGAAAATACACAAATGCCTAGTTAAATAGACTTTTTGCATCTTTAATGAAAGTATACAGATATTTTCCACCACATTGCCCAATATTCATTACTCAAGGCCTAATTGGATAAATTACTCTAATTCCAAGCAAACATCATATCCACAGGAGAATACGATCTCTGTCTGCTGTCAGAAAATAGGAGCATAAAGCTCTCTTCGGCTTTGACTTGCAGGAAAGTTCATTTTGAGTCCAGTGGAGCCTATTTCCATAGTCAGGGAGCATCCACTCCCTTGGCTCTCAGCGTCCCTTTCCTTCATAACCTTTACTCACCCTTCTTTGCAGGAGTAAGTGACAGTGTTCCCAAAAGTAAAGTTACTCCCAGTGATTTCAGCATCTTTGATGGCTGGAGGCTTTCCGCAGGAGACCAGGTGACAGGTAGGTGGCGCTCTGTCCCAGCTGCCGGATGCTGTGCACTCAATGAGGGAAGGGCCTTGTAAACTGTGGAGAAAAAAAATATGTCACCTCTTTCATCGCTATTTATTTACTGTTGTGGAGATAAAATAGGAAGCAAATAGGATATACTTGAGGAATTTTAAAAGCAAATAAGGTATACTTGAAGAATTTTAGTACATAAAATAATGTTCCTCTATATCTTATTGCTTTATGTAAAAGCAAGTGAAATCTAAACAGGTGAGATACTGTGGAAAACAATGAATGGGTTACAACAATGTAACACAACACCCAAGGGGCACAAAATGAAACAGTCTCATGTGCTCCTCAGTGGTGGGTGTAAGGTACTTCAGGGCTTCTCAATAGCAGATTACTCAGAGAAGAAGGGGTTAATAGGCTAGTTAGAATCCAATGGGAAGGGAGATGCTTACCTGAGTAGCCAGGAAATCAGGGTAGCCCAGGTCAAAGGACATTGCCTTTGCCATGAACCTGGCCATCTGAACCATGTTGCTCATGACTCTGACCTCGGAGGAAGGGTGGTAAACCTCATATATGTTATGGCTTATCTGCCTTTGCTTACCAACCTGATTCTAATTCCCTCTACTTTCCGTTCACATGCTCTGCTTCACTTCGGATCCCATTGGCCACATTTCTAATCACAGCTGACTCTACTATCCCTTGTTTGGACACACACACAGACATGCACGTGCATTACACATACAACCCATTCATCAAATTAACCTCCTGCAGTATTAAGAACCCTGATACGCTTTTTTATAATATCCCACACGGTATTAAATATTAGCTTGGTAAACTGTTTATTTAAAAAACCCACCACAAAAGCATTTTATCAGGTATTGTATTATGTCACAAACAGTTTTTGCCTTCCTGTTTAAAGTCTGAATGCTTATTGAAGTAGGCTCCCCAGAATCACAGTTAGAGTGAGTATTTGAGTATTTCCCTGGGTATTTACTATAAACCAGCTCTCAGGAAGCATACCAATTTGAGATTATCCTTCCACTTAGCAATTTGTTTTCAAAGTTAGCCATTCACATATAAAGAAGCCTACTGAGTAAAGAACAGATCACAGGGTATCTTAGGAAGCTTGGCTGGTGTTTGCACAGGTTACCTGTATCCACTCTCACATGAATATGAAGCAGTAGAGAGATAGGTAAGCCCGCTCAAGATGTATTTTCCATTATGTATGTTTCCAGGACTAGAACACGTCACTAATTCACACACAGGAGGAGAATGACTCCAAGAGCCACTAGCAAGACAGGATGATTCTTTATCACCAGCCAAAGTATATCCTTTATCACACCTGAAGAAGAAAAACAAAAATCATAGATTTTGCTTTACTTGCACAATGCTATTTGTGCCCAAAACCTCTAAAAATATTGAGAATTTACACCTCTTGAAAAAGTTCTAAAAAAAAAAAGAGAGAAAGTTCTCTTTACTACTAAAATAATGTCAATTTATTTCATTTTTTAAGATTGATTACAGCCTATTCCCCCACAAGGGCCCTGTGGCTGATAAGTAGAAAAGTAGATTGAAGGATCTAGTTTGCTTCCAGTTTGGGTCATGGGTTAGTAGGTAATTCTTGGTTTCAAAACAGCATAGTCTAGTCTAAATTCCTGAGATACTGAGTTTGGAGTCAAAGCTCACTTCTAACCAGGAGTATTCATTAGCTAATAGCACCTTCTTCTGTGGAATCCATTCTCAGGATGCTCTAAGGACTCCCTTGGTGGTGATGAAAATACATAACTGGTCAGAGTATATAAGGATTCTAGATATGACTATCACTAGCTTATTGGATTAAGATTTCTCCACCCTAGACATTATTCAGTGAATTCCATATTAATTCAAAAATATCTTCTAGATATTTCCCTTCTACCTCTTTCTTCTGCTGTTATATCACTGCAGGCATACCATCAACCTCTATTGATACAATGTAGTTATTTTTAGAATTATTTATTTAATTTTATTTATCATCATCATCATTATTATTTTAATTTGCTACAGAACACATTGCACTCACCAGAGAGAGAGGAGGGAAGGTGAGAAAGCAAGTCACCAGATCTGGGACTTGAACTGTGGTCAGGCATGAGGGAGCCCAGCACCTTAACCAGCATGACACCTACTGGTCCTCACAATGTAGTTTTAATCTTAGACACTCACCTATATATCACTTTACTGCCATAGGTAAATGCTGAACCATCAATACCACCATTTTCTGGAATAGCTGGTGCACCACAGGAAATAGCTTGAAAGAGGAAAATCAAAAAGCTTTATTTTTCCCAGCGAGTATGTACACAATTTCTGAAATCTTAAGGGGTAGCCATAGGTTTTGTCATGTTTAAACATGAGTTTAATAATTGGGCTTTTAATACAAAGAACATGGCTGCAACATATCAACCGACAGGTCGACGCCTTGCTGTCTAGGACTGCCAGATACAATCAACGTGAGAACTTGACTCAACATACCTTCACAGTGTGGTCTCAGATGATTCCATTCTCCAGACTCCAAACATGTGATTTTGGTTACTCCCACCAACTGGTGTCCTTCGTCACATGAAAATGTGACTTCGGCACCCACCGTGTAAATGTCACCAGAAGAGTGGCCATTTTCTGGATTTCCTGGAGGCTTACATTTTATAGGTTCTTGAAACAAAGAAATAGTTTTGGTGGGGAGCGGTAATAAATGGCTTTCACATATGATGCAAAGTCTCACAGAGAGAGAATTCTGTACAGACCAGGTACCCGATACAATTCTGAAAGACCTATGAAGGGAGATGCATGAAGGCCAGGGACACATTGGACATTGCACCGGAACATGTGTTTAGTAGGCACTTACAGCAATGACTAACAAAAAGATGCAAATTTTATCTGAACAAAAAGGCAGTTATGTATTGAGGAAATAGTGGTGGTCACAGAGCATGACTTAGAAGGGCTATGGCCTCTCTCACCACCTGCCACCCCCATTCCACTTTTTAAAAAATTTTGTTTTGCCATAGGTTGTGTATGCTCACTGGAGAGAGACACAGAGAGAGACAGCAAAAGGGAAAGTGAGGAATCACCCCACAGAGGGGGATGGCCAAGCTGTTATCCTTTCACTTCCATTCTTCTCTTGGGATTTTGGGCATGCATGTACAGATGCCCAGTGTGAGGTTTTCAAGCCACCAGGTTTTGGGACTCAAACCTTGGTTGGCCATATGGGAAGTCCAACACCTTAACTACTACGCCATCTGC
Organism: Tupaia belangeri chinensis; assembly: GCF_000334495.1. Lineage (NCBI taxonomy): Eukaryota > Metazoa > Chordata > Mammalia > Scandentia > Tupaiidae > Tupaia > Tupaia belangeri. Next base: position 1,642,607 of record NW_006159542.1, read on the forward strand.
TGGTCTCCCTCATTCCACTTTTTTAAGAACAATTGACTTAGTCTCCAGCTGATGCAAAGGCTGAGCAACAGCAGACTCGGGGCAAGTTCTCGGTCTCCCTTTCCAAACAGACTGGAGACCAAAGCCCCTCCTATGTACAAATTAGGGGTGTCACCACTGCTGAAATGGGGAAGATTAAAATAAGATTCAGAGCTGGAGTTGAACAAAAGGAGCAAACAGGGAGAGTATATTGATGCCATCTTCTTGGCTTTAACTTTGTTTATCTGCACTCATTGTTTAAAGAGAAGAAAGGTAGGTAAGGCAGGGACTTCCCTAGGCAAGTTCTGTAACTTGTTCTTGAACGGTACAAATTTTCAAGTTGAGAACAGGATGACATCCAAAATTCTCTGTTTAACCAAGAGAAGCTTTTCTGGATTAAGCTAACATCTGTTCTTACTTTTATGGTCTGACTCACTGACTCTTTTGGTTATTACTGTTCTTTCTCTCTACATTCCACATGGAAAACATGGTTCTTCTGTATCATGTATAACTCCTGGGACTTTTGTCTCTGTCCCAAAGTGCAGCACTTTACTTCGGGGACCTCTAGCCAGGTGATTAGATCGACTGTTTTAAGTTTCTCTTTAGCTTCACTCTAGTGCTTTCTGGCAATGGCTTCCCACAATAAATGTAGAAAGATATCAATGCGTAGAGAGGGTAACATCATCAAAGTTATTGCAAAATATGGAGACGTGTTCAGGCAAGATGTTTATTTTTCCCATGATATAATTCTGTGTGACTCAGGCAGACAAAAGATATTGATGGTAAAGATAAGATGGTTTTTGTTTGTTTGTTTGGTCTTTAGGTTTTTGCCATAGAGTATGTGTGCTCACCAGAGAAAAACGGACAGAGGGAAAGTGAGAAATCAACTCTTCTGGAGGGGATGGCCATGGCACGATCCCTTCTCCTTCATTCTCCTCTCAAGATTTTGAGACTACATATACATGTGCCTGGTGTGATTTTCAAGCTGTCAGATCCAGGTCTCAAACCATGGTCGGCCATGTACCTTAACCACCACACCACCTTCTAAGTCAACTTTAATATTCTTTTATACAGTAGACATTCTCTTGATCATCCCGGCAATATAGTTGGCTCTCAGGGTTATTGTTCAGACATTAGGAAGTTGAGAGAGGGGCGATGTCTCTAAAGTGTCTTTGTGATTATTTATGTGTCTTTTAATAAGATGTGTATCTCTCCATCTCTCTTATATGCTCTTTGAAGCTGAAAATACTGCTTCACTGGGACCAGCAGGTTGCATGGTGGTTAAGGTGCTGGACACTCTCACATGGCTGACCATAGTTCGAGTCCCGGACCTGGTGGCTTGCTTTCTCACTCCCCCTGCCACTCTCTGTGTCTCTATGGTCAAATTAAAATAAATGAATGAATACATAAAATTAAATTTAAAAAAATCTTTAAAAATACTGCTTTATTTTAAAACATTACACATTTAAAATATGTACTAGAATTAAAAATAAATGTAACAGGCATTTCCAATCAAACATACACTAGTTACCTGCACAGTTTTTACCATCTCCTGTGTACGGTGGGGTACACGAGCATATGTAGGATCCGTTTGTGTTCAGGCAGGACGCATGCTCACTGCAATCCGATCCAACAGCACACTCATCCACATCTGCAATGAAAACGGCTTACAAATATTAAAGCTGATTTGGTTTCTCTGTGTATCAAACATTTGCTTTACCTTTTCAATCACTGCCTATCACTGAAAGCATATAACACTATATATGTTTATACAGTTTTACTATAATAGTCATAATCACATTGCAGATATACAAGGAAAGCTATGATTTTTCTAGTTTGTAGGTAGATTAGGAGGAGAACACAGATAGATAAACAGAGTCTTAAATATTGAGCCTGATAAACATTTAAAACATTTTCGACCCTTCTATGGACAGCTGCATTGCCACTACAGCTTGCCCAGAGCTTACTGAGCTTACCGGCATGATTTGAATTTAACAAAAGAATACCACCAGGGCCTCCAGAATTTGGTAATTATCTCCCATAGAGCTAGGGTAAACCCATGCAAGAATTTCCAATGTTTATCTCACCAAGGCATAATGGCGAAATGCCATTCCAGCTCCCATTATCTGTACAGAACATCCTCGAATCACCCAACAAATAGTAGCCACTGTTGCACTGGTAGGTTACCGTGCTACCAGCATGGAAGTCCTCAGCTGCATATAAGCCGTTCTCCAAAGAGGGTGGCACCCCACAGCTAATCCCTGTAATGTGGCCATAAAACACCACTGCATTAGAAGTAATGCTCAAAGGACATCTTACATATGAAACGACTCTAGCAGATCAGGTTAGCATGCTGTTTCAGTGCATACAAACTTTGGATTTACGTCGGGAAAGTAGCAGGCTGCAGAGACATGTATACCGTCAGCATCGTATGTGTCATCTGGCATGCAATTCATTCATTCAAAAAAATATTTCTAGAGCTCTTACTACCCATTAGACACTATCCTAGGTGCTGGGGTTACAGTAGTGAACTACAGGGGCACAATCTCTGCATTATGAGGGTCACTATCTTGTGGGACAGAAGGAAAAGAAAAAGATGAATATGTGCTATGTTAGGTAGTAATGGGTCATTTCTCATCTCAAACAGAGAGGTCTCTTCTCAGCTCCTCACTTTGTGTTTACGGCTTCATTTATTTTTTCCTGGAGAGGTTTTTGCTATAAGGCATGTATGCTCGCCAGAAAGACAGAGAGAGATAGACAGAAAGATAGAAAGCAAGAAGTGCCCCCCCCCTTAGTGGGGATGGCCACGCCTAATCCCTTCTCCTCCATTCTCCTCTCAGGATCTCCGGCACGCATGCACATGCACCCAGTGTGAGCTTAAGCCACCGGGTCCAGGACTCAAACCGCAGTTGACTACATGGGAGCCCAGCAACATAGCCATTATACCAACTGCAGTCCCCCTGCTTCATTTTTCTTCAAAGCCCTTATTTTTAGCCCTTACTGTTGTTGTTTACTACAAGGAAATAATACAATACTGTTTCTTCTCTGTCTCTCCTATAGAATTTGAGCTGCTTAAGAACAGTAACTTTTTTTTTCAGTTGCTACATCTCCAGAACTTAGATTAGTGTCTAACACATAGTAGGACTTTAAAAAAATCTTGAATAAGTAAATGAATACATGTTACTCAAGAGAGCTCTATCTGGTTTCCCACCTAGCAACTATTCATTTCCCTTCCAGCTCACAGCCCAGACAGGCTGTCTTTCCCTCCCGTCGAGTTCTTTGCCCCCTTCAATGCATTTATAAATGGTCTCTTTGGCTCTTCCTAGTCCCCCTCCGTTGGGATACCTGGCACAGTTCATTACACAAAGGAGAGACCCCATGAATATTTGCATATTTGCTACTATGAAGCATTTGGCCTTTTCTAGCCCTCCTGAAAAGTGTTCTTATGGTCTTATGATTTTAAAAAAGCCACTGAAATCACTTCCACAGAGACAGCTCACGTTCACAGTGAGGGAGTGGTTGTGTCCACTGTCCTTGATTCAGGCAGTACTGCACAGGGTTCCCGACCATCTGGAAGCCTGGGTCACAGAACAGACTGATTTTAGAGCCTGGCTTTACATCTATTGATGCAGTTCTCAGATGAGGCACTGATCCTTCCAAAGGTGGGCAATCTGGGGGGAAGGAAGACAGGGGAAGCGCTGCTCAGCAACAGAGTGGCTGGCCCATCCCCAAGTCCAGGGTTTCACTTGTGCTGTGTGACCACAGGTGAGAGCCACTCTGCTGACGTTAAAACAAGTAAACATGTAACCAGATCACTGGGCAAACCACCTGACAAGAAAAAACTTTTCGAGTCAACCACTTTTTATCTTTCAACAGAAGTCTGCTGAATATTTTTTTAAGGGAAAAAAAAGATATTTTAGGAAGATTTGTGAAAGTATTACAAAGTATCAAAAGCTACAAATTCTAGGATACTTTTAAAAAATTCATTTAAATACATTGCCGTTTATAAGATAGTTTTGATTACTCAGCACCTGACAATTCAATTTGCAAACTGCAACACCCATAACTTGTCTCCTTTTAATGCTATTCTCTGGGCTCTCCAGCCCCTCCTTTATTGTGCTAATTGCACCTCTCCCAATTCTATTTAGCAAAGGCACAAATCTAGGCCCATCCTCTCAAGGATCCTGAACTTCAGCTGTGAAATATTGCTTTCATGTGGTTTTCAATATTTACTTTTTAAAATTAAAGTCTAATTTTTTTTAAATTATCTTTTTTCTTACTTTATTTTATTTTATATTTTCTTCTTCTTTCCTCTTCTCTAATTTTTTTCCCCTTTTTTTCTGCTTTTACTCCTTGGCTTCTCAGCCCCTATGCACTAAGTGTCTAGACAGATCCAAGTGAACAGGATCTAAACATCTGAATACAATTAGGATCAGAATATTCCTCTATTCCCACTGATTCTGTTGCACAAAGTGTGAAAATGGAATGAAAGAGAGTTTGCAGATCACCTCCTCCTGTGTGCTTTTGAATGCTCAGATTGAACTTCAAGAGTTAGGAAGAAACACACCACCCATCAGATGACTAGAAATCACCTCAGGATCACAAGAAATATGGGAAAATAAAAAAAATACCTCTCCTTCAAGGGAAAATAATAACTCCTTTTCATCCTCAGACAGTGTGATGAAACTCATGGAAATGTCAGATAAAGAATTTAAAATTTTCATAGTGACAAAGCTCACAGAGATAGAAAAGAAGAGAAACCATGAACTGTAGAAGAGGCAGGGGAAAGAAGTTGATGAGTTCCAGAAGGTGAGGAAATTCTTGCAAGATTTTAAAGAAGAAATTCACACTATAAAAACAATCAAATGGACCTGTTAGAGATGAAGGCTATAATACAGGAAGTCAAAACCTTCCTTGAAAGTATTAAAAGCAGACTAGATCATACCAAAAATCGAATCTGAGATGTAGAAGATAGAATTGCCAGCCTAGAAAAATCTACCACGAAGACTGAGAAAGTTGCCCCCCAAAATGAGAATAATATATGAGAAATACTAGATTCCATCAAACATCCAAACATCCAGATAATTGGTATCCCAGAAGGAGAAGAGACTCATAAGGGCATTGACAATCTATTCCATGAAATCCTGGAAGAAAACTTTCCAAACCTAGAGAGGCATTCAAAGATCCAGTCCCAAGAAACACAAAGGACCCCCAATAGAATAAACCCAAGAAGATCTTCTCCAAGACACATTATAGCCAGATTGACCAAACCACAGACAAAGATAAGGTACTAAGATTGGCAAGAGAGAAATGTCAAGTTACCTACAAAGGATATCCCCTCAGGTTGACAGGGGACCTCTCATTGGAAACAATGCGAGTCAGGAAAGAATGAGAAAAGTGTTGAGTGAAAATAATTTCAACCAAGAATAGTATATCTGGCAAGATTATTCTTCATATGGGAAGAGAAGACAAGAACATTCTCAGATAAACAAAACCTGAAAGAATTTACCAACATCAGACCACCTCTCCAAGAAGTTCTGCAGGGAGTGCTATACCAGGAAAATTAAATATAGTCACACAGAAATAAGAGTTCAAAAACTAAGAAAATGGCCAACTTAATCGTAGGGGCAAGTCTGGAGTTGAATATTACACCCCAGAATTTAATCGGGAAGATCGGACCACAACAGAAGATAGATTAAGTACATGAGACTGAACTGATGAAATAGCATTTTATGACTTATAACTAAAATATTGCTGCTTTTCTTCTAGGCTTTGTTCTGGTTTTAAAGATTTTTGTCCTGTCTTGAGCTGCTGATAGGTTCACATACCTACTATTTGAACAGAACCCTAACCTGTTTCCTGGCTTTAAGTTTTAAGCAGAGTTTCTTAGCATTTCTTTGATTTATTAAAGCTAAAACTGCTTTTCTTGAAATTAAAAAATATAGTAAAAATATACCTAATTAATGACCATAGTAAGCTATATAGCATCAGCTAGGTGCTACCTTATAGTATATTCATTCTAGTCAGAGCTTCATGCCTTAAGTCAGACATGTGTTCATGGATATGTATATACCAGCTGAATTTGCTATTGAAAGTAGTTAGATTATTTAAGAAATTTCATGAATCAATAAAATGTGGGGAAAAAAAAGGAATGGAAAACAATTGTAGACACCTGAGATAGTGTGGGAGGAGGGTGGGAAATGGCATAGGGTGAGAAATAGTGGGAAAATAAACATGATATATATATATATATATATATATATAATATATATTTGATATATATATATTTCACAATACATATATATATGAAACTAGAAATGGAAAATTATTAATGATAATATGCATGATTAAGCCACTATGCAGTATATTCTGGATGAGAAATCACAATATGTATGCTGTGACAATGCTCAGTGAATGATTGTAACTTTTTAAAAATTCTTATTTATTTATTTTATTTTATTTTTTAGATTTTTTTTGCTATAGGGCACATGGGCTCAGCAGAAAGACAGAGAGAGACAAGAAAGTGAGAAATCACCCCCCGGGGGGATGACCATGCTACAATCCTTTCTCTTCCATTCTCCTCTTGGGATCTTGGGCATGCATGCACACACGCCCGGTGTGAGTTTAAGACACTGGGTCTGAGACTCGAACTGTGGATGACTACATGGGAGTCCAGCGACATAGCCATTACACCAACTGCTGGTCCCGAATGAATGTGAATTAATTTAAAAAAAAGTTTGGAGGAAGTTTGCTATTAATAGCTTTTAATGCTATTAATAGTTTGCTAGGAAGTATAGGACAAAAAGGATACCCTAACCCAAACAGGAACACAGGACATTAGTGGGTAGATATTTTAAAAATCATACTTATTTTTTCTCTCATTCTGTTTTCCTAATTTTATTTAACTTGTGTCCAAATCTTTTCCCAATTAATTTGTACTCTTTAATACAAAAAGTATTTCATCATAAAAAAAAAATTGAGGGCCAGCAGGTGGAATGATGGTTAAGGTACTGAACTCCCACATGGTCAATGGCAGTTCAAGTACTAGACCTGGTGGCTTGCTTTTTCACCTTCTCTCTCTCTCTCTGGTGAGCAAATATGCCCTAAAACAAATTAAAACAATAATAATAATCAGTAAAGTTAAATAAAAAAATTATGTTAAAACTATCAAATTCTTTCATGAAAATATGAATTACTAGTTAAACAACAGATTGACAAGCACACATGATTTGACCAAAGAGAGAATTTGAAAGTATCTCCTTTGGCTAGAAAACTCCAAAGGAGTCAAATAATAGTGGAGTTTATAGAAAGAGAAAATTCTCACCAGAACAGAATATGCTCTTGGAATCAATCTTCACTCTCCCCACAATTCCCGACAAGAAATCAGGCCAGGCTAATACATTTCCTCTGCGGAGCTCCTCTGGACAGGAGGTAACCAGTGATTTCACCTGGAAGTTTAAAAATACATCTTCAGATAAGCCGTACTTGCTCACGAAGGTGGAGTTATTGTTATCTTAATTTCATTTCACTGGGAACATTCACAGATTATTTCAGGGGTGGTGGTGGAGGGGGGTAGGCTTTTGTACAACAAGCAAGTTGTCTTCCCACCCTCTCTTCCCTACCCCCATCATTCCCTCTCCCAAATATTTCTCCCACTAGATTTATGGTTGCCTGCAATTTTGAAATTTTATGCATAGAACTTCTTGCCTCAAACTTTGGAAAGTTTGTTAAGGTGTTGTAGAAGTCCCTTTCTCCATTCTATATCTTCAATCTCTGGTACAGAGTTGAGGAAACTGAGGCTTTTAGATTGTCTGTTGCTGCAATAGTAAGAATGACCGTTTATCAAGCCCTTACTATGAGCTAAAGAATCCCATTGAATGTATATACAATATTTCGTTCAACCCCGTCAAAACTCTGCTATGAAGTTCTACTTATTTCATCTCTCTTATAGATAAGAAATCTGAAGCCTACAGAGATGGAGTAAGATGTTAAAAGTCATTACAGCGAGTTTGTGATAGAAATGGGGCTTGAACCCTAACGGTTTGACTACAGACTGATTTTAACCACTCGCTCATCTGTTGCTCTCTATGGAAGATTTTGTTCATGCCAGTCCTAAGTTTCTGCATTTTTAGTCAGAGGGATCTGGAATATTATTCTCTATCATTCTTTCCAGCTCTGAAAGAGTAAGATTTTATAACATAATCATTTCCATTAAAACTTAAGAAAATTACCAAGAAACTCAAAAGAGGGTACATCAAAAGAAACTATGGATAACTGCTGCCTGGATGTGACCAGAGCATCCAATGATACAGCTGGGCTAAACTCCGAAAACCCAGAGTGAACAATGAGATAGGGTGTCATTAGGCGGTCCACGTTGTCACTAGGTTTGTACCTTTGTATCTCATTACTGTCATACACTGAAAATGCATTGACCTGCTGTGGAGACAGGGCATAGTCCCAGAGGTTGAGCTGGCTTATGGAGCCGACAAAAGACTCAGCTGGGTTGAATCCCTCTCCTTTTTTGTCTTGCTCTTGACCAAGAACTAACGCTCCACCACCTAGAGAGAGAAAAAAAGACAAAAAGGAGGAAAACTGGCCTGAGAGTCTATTATTCCTCAAGTGCTAACTTACAGAAAGCACAGCCAGTAGAAATGTACCAAAGATGACTGAAAAGCTAAGTGATCTAAGTTTACTGCATGTTTTATTAGCAAGGATCCGATTTTATATAACAACTTCAAATAGCTAGGATTTGGAGTATTTCATTGGGTTTATACATATTTAACTATAAAATCTACATGTAGGCAAGATATCGATGGGACATTTGAATGGAAATGGATCATTGTCTATTGATGATAATGTGTATAGTATCCTCAACTGGACTAGTGTGAGGTGTATTTATGTTGGGTAAACTCTCTCTACAAGTTAAGTAATATATTGTGATTAAATGTATAAAATAAATAAAAATTAAAATTAAAAAATAAAATATAGGCCCAACCCCCAAAACAATATATATATGTGTATGTATGTATGTGTGACATAACTATATATATATATGTGTGTGTATGTATGTATATAAAATATTTTATGTCAACATAATAAGTAAGTCCTACTTTGCTTCTTTCTAGGAAACTTTCATGGCAGACTATCGGTAGATGCACTTCATGTTTATTATTCCTTAACCTACAATACTGTCATTTCTATCACGTGTTCTAGGGAACTTCTAAAGTGCTAATGGTCTCCTCATCGCCAGATCCAATGAACAGCTTCTAGTATTAATCTCCTGACTTCTCTGATCAACTTGTTTCTATTGATCTTTTCATTCTATTAAGCCCTCCTGCCCTGGTGTACTAGATGGTCTGTGTTTGCTCTGCCAGATTGATCCTCCACTCTCCTCCACTCCACTTTGGCACCAAGGTTGACTTGTAGCTATACCAGCTGGCTTCCTCGTCCTCTGGCTTCTGTGTGTGCCTGGCTAATAGAGAACCAGTGTGGGATAAGAAAGTGGGGTGAGAGTGAAGTTTAATTTCCTGGATCTCTTCCTGCCAGGCAAATGATCAGAGTGGTGCTTGCTGCTATGATAGTTAACATCATTGCCCCCTATAGGTCATTTCCCTCCACTGTCACAAGTTTGTCTACACTCTGACAACTCCCGCCACTGTCACTTCAGGCCCAACTCTTGTGACTTTCTGTTGCTAGTTGTGAGTCCTTTACTATCATATTTAGGTTCCCTCAGCCCTGCTCACACCTTTGAAAATAGTGGCCTTATCTCCTTTTCCTTCATCTTCTCTTTATATTCGATCTCACACACCTGCCAAATGATGTCTGTAGATCTCTGAGATTCCCAATATATATGTTTTTCTTATAAAATTAATGATTTTAAAATTAACATTTATGGGGCCAGCAAGTGGCATGGTGGCTGAGGTGCTAGACTCCCACATAGCCAACAGCAGGTGGAATCCCAAACCAGGTGGCTTGAAAATCACACAGGTGTGTGTGCATGCATGCCCCAAATCCCAGGAGGAGAATAGATTAGGGAGTATGGGGTGGCTATCCTCACTGGGGAGTGATTTTTCACTTTCCCTCTCACTGTCTCTCGCTCTCTCTGTCTCTTTCTGGTGAGTGCATGTGCCCTATGGCAAAACAAAAAAATTAACATATGCACATAAGAAAATTAGAAAAATAAAATATAAAGAATTCTTTTTACTAAGAAATAATCACCTAATAGTATTGTGTATTTCCTTCCAGGTGTGTGTGTGTCTAAAATGCACTTATTTATATATGTGTATGCATATTCATATATACATATATATTTTTTGGTAATTAAAAAATGTATTTGTTATTGTTATTTATTTAATTTGACCAGTGGGAAACAGAGAGAGAGAGAGAAAGGGAAAGTGAGAAAAATAAGCCACCAGGTCCGGGTCTTGAACCATAGTTGGCCATGTGAGAATCCTGTTCCTTAACCATTATGCCACTTGCTGGCCCCCATATATATATATTTTAATATTTGAGGGTACTTTAAAAGTCTGTGGGAAAATAACTTGCTTATTAAACTCCTATGAACATTATGATTAAAACACTGAGGAAATTTGTGTAAAAGTATTATTTGCTTTAAAAAAGGTAATTAGGCCTAAATTTTATTACAAGTATGAGTTTATTTCAGTGCAAGATATTTTTTCATAATATGCATTTTCTGTGCATATTTTTAATGTACCTTGTGTGGTATTTTAAAATATACAACCGAGGCCTGGCAGATGGTGTGGTTAAAGTGCTGGACTTCCACATGGCCAACCATGGTTCGAGTCCCAGACCCGGTAGCTTGCTTTCTCACTTTCCCTCTCTCTGTCTCTCTCTGGTCAAATAAAAAATAATAAAATAAATAAAATTAAATAAATAATTCTTAAACACACACACACACACACACACACACACACACAAAACTCAGGAGCCTAATATATTTCGTTCTTAAATCTTGTTTTTCTTCCTGAAAATCCTTATATTCATAGTTTTAACTTCCAGAACTATCAGAAAATAAATTTCTATTATTTAAGCTAGCCAGTCTGAGGTGTTACTTTTCATGGCAACCCAGGAAGACTAAGACGCCACCAGGGCTGTCAACTGCGGTTCTGCAATATTTATGGACTCTCACCTATCCTACTCATCCTTACTGTAGTGGTCAGAAAACCATCTCCTTAGGTGATTACTGTAAGACTTCTCTGGTTTTAGTTTTCTGTTTCTTCAATCCATTTTAAACTCTTCTTTCAAGATTTGATGTTTTAAAAATATAAATGATTCTTTTTTTGAAGAGAGATTTTTTTTGGAGAGATTTTCACTGTAGGGCGCATGCGCTCGCCAGACAGACAGAGAGAGACATAGAGACAGAAAGCGAGAAATCACCCCCCAGGGGGGATGGTCACGCCGCAATCCCTTCTCCTCCATTCTCCTCTCGGGATCTTGGGCACGCACGCACACGCGTCCGGCGTGAGTTTTAAGCCACCGGGTCCGGGACACGAACCGCGGTCGACTACATGGGAGTCCAGCGACATAGCCATTACGCTAACTGTTGGTTCCCAAGAGAGATTTTTGTTATAGGATGCATGCACTTGCTAGAGAGACAAAGACAGAGTAACAGAAAGTGAGAAATTACCCTTCCCAGTGGGGAAGGCCACACTGCAATCCCTTCTCTTCCATTCTCCTCTCAGGATTTTGGATATGCACGCACACATGCCTGGCATGTTTCAAAGCCACCAGGTCTGGGGCTTGAACTGGTCAGCCATGTGAGAGTCCAGCACTTTAACCACTATGCCACCTGCTGGTTCCTAAATGATCCTTTTTAACCACAAAAGAAATATATGTTCATTATGAAAGTATCATAAACGAATAAAGAAGAAAATAAAAATTACTTGTGATCTCATCACTCAGAGAAGAATGAGTTAAAAATAAGCACAGAAATAAAACACAAAAAAGAACCACTATGACCCTTCTTTTACTGCATAGTTCCACTCCCTGTTGAAATACCTTTAATGTCTCCTGATATCCTGAGGGTGAAACCATGCATTCCTTGAGGGGACATACACACATTCATTATGGTCCGTCCATGTGCTACAGCTACATGGAACCACCAACAATTCCTCCTCACCTGAAACCCATTCATGGCTCTCACCTCTGTACGCAGAAAGCCTTCTGTTAGAGATGCCTCTCCTCGCTCGGTGCCCAGCCAGCCCTGACTCACCCTTCAAGACACAGGCCGGTTACATCTAACAGATGTTTACGAAGCTATTTATGATGGGCTGTCTATAATACCAGGCACTGGACTTGCACAGATGAAAAAGCAGAGCTAAAAGTTCTTCTGCCGCTGGCAGAGTATAATTAGGGAAAATACATCATAAATACTTTGCAATATAGCATGGTTACTGCAACAATGGAGGTGCCCAGGCTAACAGAATAAGCAACGGAAAAAGCACAGTAAGAAAGGCCAGGGGTCAGGAAAGGCTTTCAGGCCCAGATCTTGATGACTAAGAGTTCATTTTGGGACCAGCAGATGGCATAATGGTTACATTGCTGGACTCCCAAGTAGCCGACTGTGGTTTGGGTCCTGGACCCAGTGGCTTAAGACTCGCACTGGGTACAAGTGGTGAGATCCCGAGAGGAGAATGAAGGAGAAGGGACTGTGGTCTGGCCATCACCCCTGGGGGAGATTTCTCACTTTCTATCTCTCTGGTGAGTGCATGTGACCTATAGCAAAAGTCTCTCTCACAAAAAAAAGAAAAAAAAGTTAATCTCATGCAGAAAGAAGGTATGAAGAATTTCTAGGTAAAGGAGTGTGTACAATGCAAAAGAAAGGGAAAGAATACGGTGTTTATGGTAGGTACTGAAGGTGTCTGTCCACCCCCTGCATCCCCTTCACCACTTCTGTTAGCCCTAGTTTCCAATGATCCCAGCCCTGCTTCATCTGTGAAAATGAATCAGTGTATTAATCCAAGTAGAAAAGGCAGATAGAATAGAGAAAAGGGAACAGCTACAAGTGAAAATAATCGGATTCTAAAAAAGAAATCTGGGGACCAGCAGTTAGCGTAATGGCTATGTTGCTGGACTCCCATGTAGCCGACCACGGTTCGAGTCCCGGACCCGGTGGCTTAAACTCACGCCGGGCACGTGTGGGTGCGTGCCCAAGATCCCGAGAGGAGAATGGAGGAGAAGGGATTGCGGCATGGTCATTCCCCCCCCCCCCCACGGGGTGTGTGTGTGTGTGATTTCTTGCTTTCTGTCTCTCTGTCTCTCTCTTTCTGGCAAGTGCACGTGCCCTATAGCAAAAGCCTCTTAAAAAAAAAAAAAGAATCTGAAGGATCACTTTAACTTTTCTGGACCAGTTTCCTCATCTCTAAAATAGTAATAACTATTCTCTATTACAGTCATATGATCACTGTGATTAAAATACAGAGTAAATTTAAGTAAAAGTATTTGTTTTAAAAGGGTAATTAGGCATAAATCTTACTACAAGGAAGTTTTAGTTTTCAAATTAGGTTCCTGTTCAAACATATTTTACAAAGAGGCAAAGGATGATAGGACAAAATATTTAAAATTGATTATTATTTCATCAAAATCATCTTATTGAATACTGTTCTAATGTGGTAAAATAATTACAGGGTTTTGAAAGCAATTTCTGGAGGAGTCCAACCCGGTGGGGCTCCAGGACCCATCTGAGCCCCTTTACCTTTGAGCATCACTTCTGGTCAGTTCAGTGAGTTGGCAAGGCTGCGACTGTACGCCCCCCAACCTTGGAACAAACTTGGGTCACTTAGCATGTTGGCAAGGCCGCCTGCTATTTGCTCCGGGACTGTGATAGCCTTGCTGGGAAGTGACCCCCCTCTGACTCCCCGATATACTACTATAAAAGAATTACATAGCTCCCTCATACATTTTGAGTGTGTGGTAGGATTTCCCGAAAAGTCCCCCGACCGCTCCCCTTTACCCTGACCACTTACTGTTAATTACAACGCTTCATTGGGCACAGTAAAGGGTGTGCTAAAGTTCTTCCTGATCTTTGGAAGGCCCTTCAAGACACATTTAATATAAATAATCTTTTCACGTACAATAGGACTAGGCCGAAACTGGCCCAGGACGCTCTCGTCCCATGGTAACTAATGTTCTAACAAAATACATAACAGTGGTGCCATAGGCTACACAAGTGTATCCAGTTTTAAATCCCTATAGAATTATATAAGTATCATTCTTTATGAAAATCCATAAGAACTAATATCTATGCTTGAGATTTTCTTTTAGTAATCATAAGACGGCTGCTGCTGAACATCGGTTGATAGTTAACTCTGCTTGCTGGAACTGTTTCCTGAAACTGCACTGCTTGAAGTTACCAGGAACCTGCTTTCATCAATCAAACAATTGTTGAACTGTATCGATGATTAATCGACTTTCCCTTAATCAAACCCTAAATGGTTTCTATTGTTAAAACATTATGAATTGATCATTAGTACACGTAGCCCCTCTCCCATTTACTTGCATGTATCCATTTTCAATAAAAAGGCACGGAGATTCCTAGCAGTTGTCACTCCTCAGAGAGCGATCTTAGAGGAGTGTCCAGCTTAGGACGTGCATGAAAAAGCACGAGGCCTTTGTCTTTCTTTCCCTCCAGCGTCGCCTCCTTCGAGCAAACCCACCCCCTCCGAGGCTGGTCCCCGGCAAATTTCTATGTTACTCTCCCAATACCTCCATCTTACAGTGACTCGTTTAACATTTCTAGTTTATCTTTGTTTTTCTTTCACAATCCTCTCCTCAATCCATGTCTTTACAAATTTTCTTCACTACTTATATTTATTAAACCTCCAGCATTTTCTCTTCCCTCTTCCCAGAATCAAATGCTGTGTCCCCGTCTCCACAGCGAGGGCTGCCCTAGGAGACCATCATTTCTGTAAGCTCAACATGCAGAGGCTGCCTTGTTAACTGCTGGGATCCTGGCAAACAGTGTGCATCTGCATGAATGTTCCACCCCTCTCTGCAATACTTCCATGATTAAGAAAGAGCTGCTTCCGGGACCAGCAGTTAGCATAATGGCTATGTCGCTGGACTCCCACATAGTCGACCGTGGTTCGTGTCCTGCACCTGGTGGCTTAAACTCACACCGGGCGCTAGTGCGTGTGTGCCCAAGATCCCGAGAGGAGAAAGAAGGAGAAGGGATTGCAGCATGGCCATCCCCCCTGGGGGATGATTTCTTGCTTTCTTTCTCTGTCTCTCTCTGTCTTTCTGGCGAGTGCACGCACCCTATAGCAAAAACCTCTCCCCCCCCCAAAAAAAAAAGAAAGAAAGAAAGCGCTGCTTCCTCCTTTCTTTTGCAGTTGTCCTAAGTTTTCCTTCCAGTGCAAGTGTAACAAACGCTGCTTCTTGTCCCGATACTAACGCTTAGTGATGTTTTCTCACAGCAGTGTCTTCTGGTGAGAGATCTCTGTTATTCAGAGATGTTCACCTCTGCCCTGTTGCTTTATTCTGATCATGCCGGGAGTGGCCTGAGCTGCCCTTCTTGCCATCTGCCTCAAAACCTTAAAACCTGTGGGTGACTTCCCATTGATCTTAGTATAAAAGCTTCCATCCTTAACCTGCCCACAAAGCTTTTTGGTAGCTGGCCTTTCCCTCTCCAGCCTCTGCTCTTTATTGCTGCTTTAAGTCTGCTTTCTAGATCCATCAGTCACCTGTTAGTCTTCCAACAACACCCAGTGCCTTTCCCTTCATTAGCTCATGCCTGATCCTTCTCGATAATCCACTGAGGTCCTCTCTCCAAACTTCCACCGACTGGCCATTCAACCTCTCCTCCTTGGCTATAAACTTGAATAGAATAGTGTTCTTTTCTTCCACGGTGATTATCTCAGTATAAAATTATAGATCACTTAGTGTGATTGTAAGACTACTATCTCAGTTCCCAGCGTGAGTTTAAGCCACCGGGTCCGGGACTCGAACTGAGGTCAACTACGTGGGAGTCCAGCAACATAGCCATTACGCTAACTGCTGGTCCCCCTAAGGGGTGATGTCTCACTTTCCCTCTCACTGTCTCTGTCTCTCTCTCTCTCTCCCCCTCTCCGGCAAGCACACGTACGTGCCCAATGGCAAAAACCCCAAAAAACAGAAAGAAAGAAAGAAAGAAAGAAAGAAAGGAAGGAAGGAAGGAAGGAAGGAAGGAAGGAAGGAAGGAAGGAAGGAAGAAAGGAAGGAAGGAAGACCTTTCAGAATCTGTATTAAGACGATCAAGAAACATGCTGAACTGACAGAAGGTTGCTAAACTGTCTTTCAGGAAGACGAATTGCGGGTGGTTTTTGTTTGTTTCAGAACTTGTTTTGTTATAAGTATACCAGCTGAACCACTGCCAGTAGCTTTCTGTCTTTATGCTCTTTTTAAGTAGAACTCTCAACCTTAATTCTAAAAATAACTTCTAAGTTGAAATTAGAGAGTGTTAGTTTGGAAACATGTAAAAGTATGAGGTAAGCCAGGGTGCCCAAAATTGCACATGGCAATAATTTTGCTCTATGTAGAAACACCTCTAGATGTTCTACCTCTGTGTGCCTAGAACTGGCATGTAGGATATTATTGTTTTCACTTTCCTTATTTATTTCAGATGTAAAAAATTTTGTCTTCATACAATTAATACCAAATAAATTTAAAATATTTAAATTTAAGTGATATTTTCTAGACACAAGTTGAACTGAGATAATAACTACAAGAGAGTCTTTGAAAAGTTAGCAGAAAATGCCTATCATGAAAAAACTATGCGTGAACGCCAGGCGCGTGTGCGTGCGTGCCCAAGATCCCGAGAAGAGAGTGGAGGAGAAGGGATTGCGGCATGGCCATCCCACCTGGGGGGTGATTTCTCGCTCTCTGTCTCTATGTCTCTCTCTGTCTCTGTCTGGCGAGCGCACGCGCCCTATAGTGAAAACCTCTCTCTCAAAAAAAAAAAAAAAAAAAAAGAGAAAGAAAGAAATCACCCCTTAGGTGGCATGGCCACACTGCAATCCCTTCTCCTGGGATCTTGGGCACACATGCACATATGCCCAGTGTGAGTTTCAAGTCACTGAGTCTCGGACATGAACCATGATCAGCCATGTGGGAGTCTAGTGACATAACCACTATGCCATCTGCTGGCCCCCCAAAGATATTTCTTACATAAAGTCACACAGGGGAACCAGCAGTTAGCGTAATGGCTATGTCGCTGGACTCCCACGTAGTGGACCGCGGTTCGTGTCCCGGACCCGGTGGCTTAAAACTCACGCCGGGCGTGTGTGCGTGTGTGCCCAAGATCCCGAGAGGAGAATGGAGGAGAAGGGACTGCGGCGTGACCATCCCCCCTGGGGGGTAATTTCTCGCTTTCTGTCTCTGTGTCTCTCTCTGTCTGGCGAGCGCAGGCGCCCTACAGTGAAAATCTCTCAAAAAAAAAAAAAAAAGTCACACAGCTCACCTAGGACACAGCATTTAAGAACTTTAGAGAACTTACACTCAGGATAAGGACCAGCAGATGGCGTAATGGTTACGTTGCTGGACTCCCACAAGATTGACTGAGGTCTGAGTCCCCGACCCAGCAGCTTCAAATTCACATCAGGCGTGTGTATGTGTGTGTGTGTATGTGTGTGTGCATGTGCCCAAAATCCAGAGAGGAGACTGGAGAAGACGGGATGGCCATCCCTCCTGGGGGGTGATTTCTCACTTTCTGTCTCTCTGCCTCTGTCTTTCCAGCAAGCACACATGCCCTGTAGCAAAAATCTGTCTCATAAACAAACAAACAAAACCAAAAAGACAATTAAAAAAACCTAACAACTTACACTCAGGATAGTCAGAGGACAGTAAGTGAGAGAGAGAACTACAGACCTCTGTTCAAACTAAGGACAGCAAACCTAGCAAACCTGATGTCCACCTAAGCCCCACCGCCTCTAGAGCCTAACCGAGTTACGCTCATTTTGCTAAGACATACCTGGTATTGCCGAACCCACAGAGAGGCCAGACCCACCATCAGATAATTTCCCATCGATATAGACTTTCCAGGCTCCGTCGGCACTTGTCCAGGTGACTGCAATGTGATGCCATCTGCCATCGTTCACCGAGGGGCAGTCTGTTATCTTTTCCTTGCCATTCACATAAAGAACCCAGCTGTGGAGAGAAAGATTCCAGGGAAGACCGTCATTGATCTTATTTTGCAGTTCTTTCTGTGGGACATGTTACTGTTTTTCTTCTCTCTCTCTCTCTCTCTCTCTCTCTTTTTCTTGTGGGTAAAGTGCTTTGGGTAAACCCATTACTCCTTTTTTTCCATGTGGTCTTACTTCATAGGGCAGGTTTGATTTACTTATTATACTTTATTGTAGCTCATTAAAATTGGTTTGCATTTCTTACATACCAAGGGGTAGGAAAAGTCTTAGAATGAGCCAAGAGAAATTGCTTCAATTTGAGACAATTAACCAACTGATTGTTTTGGAGAGAGTGAGTGGAGAATGGAAGGAATGAGAGTTGTACAAATGTCAGACTGATATCTTTCCTCTAGAATTTATGTTTCCTAAGACTAAAAACAAACTTCAGATGTCTTGTCGAAAGTCAGTCTGTCTCACAGTTGCTGGTATGGTCAGCATATCTGTGGCCTCTCAAAAAGCATATGTTGAAACCTAACCACCAATGTGATGGTATTAGGTGGTGGGGCCTTTGGGAGGTGATTAGGTCAGAATGGGATGAGTGCACCCATGAAAGAGGCCCCAGAGAGACTTACTGCCTCTCCACTAATTGAGAAAGAGAGCAAGAAGGTGCCACCTATGAACCAGAAGGCAGGCCAGCGCCAAACGCCAAATCAGTCGGTGGCCTGATCTTTGACTTCCTACCCTCCCACACTGTGACAGACACATTTGTGTTGTTTATAAACTACCCAGTCTATGATATTTTGTTGTAGCAGTCCAAACGGACCAAGTCAGCTGTCAAAACAGTCACATGGCAGACAGAGTGTACTGATGTAAAGAAAAGAGTAATTGGAATTAATCAAGGATTGCTAAACCAAAGAGTTTCCAATGACTATATTACCTACAGAAAGGACAAAGATCATCAGTAGTTCAAAGTAAAAATCTTTAATAGCAAAAGGAGAAAAATAAATGACTGGGGGGAAGTTGGTAAAGAGATAAACATGTATTGAATGCCTCTACCAGCATCTTACCAGATTCTATTCAAAGACCTTTATGAGAAAATATTTTACACTGTCATTTCCTTTCTACATTTTCCCATTCCCCCCATTCGAGCAAGCAATAGCGTCTCTCTTTATATCCATGGGTGTCTGAGGCCTGTAGCTTGCTCACTAGTAGGCTAATGATTTGGGTGGATCTTCGTGGAAAGGACCAGATAGTGCATGCTAGAATCTATCCAGATGGAAGGTATAACGTTGCAGGCTTACCACAAATTGCACATGTGGAAAAGAACAGTGGTCTTGAAGGGACCACAGAGGCCTAGGCAGAGGACAGCTCAGGGGTGAACAGTGTGAACCAGTGATGGGAGTCCTGCCCAAGTCTGTGGCTCTTTAGCAAAACTCTGGGTCTAACAGAAGGTGACTTTCCTGACAGCCCAGAGGGCAGAGGCCCCAGAGTTAAAATGAATTGATCTGAAATAAATACAGGGGTATCAGCTTTCACATTGAGTTTGAAGACTGATTCATGCTCATCACATGAGTCCCATGGGTCCATAATGTCTCTGAAACCCTTTACCCTTCAGAGTGCCACAATGTAAAGAAACGGCATCAGTCTTAGAGTCAGAGTTCGGGACTTAGATCTGCCACTCCCAAAGTGTGAGATTTTGGGAAAATCATTTAGTTGTTCTGAAACCTTGTTTTGCTATGTATAAAATAGGTACTAGCTTCTCAGGTCAACAAATTCAGTGAATACATATGCAAATACTTAGTAAACAGCAAACCCATACATACATGAGGTATTATCACTACAAATTTGCCTTCAAGGGCCACCCTATAACCTAGTGGTTAAGGGAGACAGATCCCATATGGCCAACCACAGTTCAAATCCTAGCTCTGCTGACTTGAAAAATACGCCAGGGGGACTTCAGTTAGCGTAATGGCTATGTTGCTGGACTCCCATGTAGTTGACCGCGATTCGCGTCCCGGACCCGGTGACTTAAAACTCACGCCGGGCGCGTGTGTGTGTGCCCAAGATCCTAAGAGGAGAATGGAGGAGAAGAGATTGCGGCCTGTCCCTCTCCCCGGGGAGTGATTTCTCGCTTTCTGTCTGTCTCTGTCTGTCTGGCGAGCGCACGCACCCTATAGCAAAAGCCTCTCAAAAAACAAACAAACGGGAACCAGCAATTAGCGTAATGGCTATGCGTAATGGCTAACCGCTGGACGCGGTTCGCGTCCCGGACCCGGTGACTTAAAACTCACGCTGGGCGCGTGTGTGTGTGTGCCCAAGATCCTGAGAGGAGAATGAAGGAAAAGGAATTGTGGCGTGACCATCCCCCCTGCGGGGTGATTTCTCGCTTTCTGTCTCTATGTCTCCCTCTGTCTGGCTGGCAAGCACACGTGCCCTACAGCAAAAAAAAACAAAACAAACAAACAAAAAAACCTCTCAGGAAAACAAACAAACAAACAAAAAAACCAACACGCCAGGCACCTGTGCATGCCTGTCCCAAATCCCAGCAGAATGCAAAAATGGAGGAGGAGGAATTGCTGTGTGAACATGCACCATTGGTAGATGCTTTCTCTTCTTTTTCTGTCTTTCTGGTGAGTACACACACTCTCTGTCAACTTAAAAAAAAAAAAGAAAAGAACAAACAAACTTTGCCTTCTTACAGGACACATCCAGATGCTCTGTTTGATTATCATGACTCTCCTGTGCTGCTGGAGCATCTGACTCCCTCCAGTATCAGTCCTGACATGGCATCAGTCACACCAATATCGCTCCTAACACTGTGTGCAGCACAGCCATCCTGACCCTCTGCTTACCCATTATAGTCCGTCAGGAGGAAGGTATTGTCACTGCCATTCTCAAGTGCATAGGAGATTGGCGTTCCATAGTTGGTGATGTCAGAGGATTTCATCCAGAATGCACAGGTTATAGCATGGAGAGATGGAAGCACACCATCTAGCATGACGTATCCATAGATCCCAGAAACCTCAAAGTCCAGGTTAAAGCCCGTAGACTGTTCTGCAATGAATAACAGAAGTGTGCAGACTGTGACACTCGCAAGGCACTTCCAGTTGGCTAAGGAAAACGGCAGGTAAGCCGTGCTACGTCAGACGTCAGAGCAGCTCGTTCAGCAAACAGGATTGTTTATCTTAGAAGCAGTTTCAAATTAAATACATTTTTGTTTACAAAATACATAGCACACTCTTTATTTATTTATTTAGGATAGCAAAGCAGAATTTATTGAGAGAGGGAAGGAAGAACAGAGCTCCCAAGTAAGGAGGGGTCCCAAAAATGGGTTGCCAAAGAGGAGCTGAGGCAAGGGGTTTTTACCTAGCAGTCCGAGCAATGGGCTGGCTCTCTGATAAGAAAGTGGATTTTGAGAACGTAGTTACTCTCTGGGAAGTACACACCATGTGCCCTAAGGTAAAAGCCTCTTCAAAAAAATCTCTATCTATCTATCTATCTATATACATACATACATACACACATACAGTTATATGGTAGTATTAGGAATTTACTATCCTATTCTTCACAAGGTCTAGAAACTGTTGCCCTAATCTATAGTTGCTTTGAGTCCCAAAGATGCCAGCTTTTGCCCGTGACATCTTAGCCACTGTGACTCCATTTTGGGCTTCCCGCCATCTTACCCCCTGTCTATGTGGTCAACATCTCTATTGCCTGTCTTATTAGCAAGGAGTCATGAATTCTTTTGAGACATGTAAAACAGGTGTTTATTGTCCACTAACCAGACCAAAGAGGAAAGACACAGAGACTTCATTACGAAGAATAACACATGATTTCCTGTCAAGGCCCTTACACAATGATCTACCTGTCATTGGGGTCTAACTCCCATCTTAGTCCCCTCTCTGAAGAAGTACCCCTAACTACCGTAAAGGGGAAAAGGGACATATTGGCTAGTTTGCATAGCACAGTCTTTGACATAATCAGTAAGTATACAAGATAGAAAAAATACTTAGTAAAAGAAGTGGACTAGGGTGTTATTAAAGCTGAGAGATACTAAAGCACATCTATATGCTAATAAGAATGACTTGGGGGGGCCAGCAGGTGGCATGGTGGTTAAGGTGCTGGGCTCCCACATGGCCAGCTGCATTTCAAGTCCCAGACCCAGAGCTTGAAACTCACACTGGGCATGTGTGCCCAAAATCCTGAGAGGAGAATGGAGAAGAAGGGATTACAGTGTGGCCACCCCCCCACCTCCCCAGGAGGTGACTTCTCATTTACTGTCTCTCTGACTCTCCAGCAAGCACATGCACCCTATAGCAAAAATCTCTCTCTCTAAGGAAAGAATGACTCAGTAGAGTGGCAATAATTGCTGTTGCAGGAGAAAAGGAAGTGGGTAACTACAAAGGCAATATCCTGCCCCTACTCAGGACTCTGCTCTTTCTCTATTTTGTGAGCAGTTCACCTCTTCCCCAAACCTGCGTTCCCCCTCAACAAAAGTGCCGAAGCTTACAGACTCCGGTCTCCAGAGAAGGCAGCTTAGCATTCAGCTATCATTTCTCAACCACCTCCTATGTCAAGTGACTTATCAAGTGTTCTTTCTAAACATAGAGAACGTGAAAAGCTCTGCTAAGTGTAATTTTCTCCATTTCCCTCCTTACATTTCTCAGCTTCAAGTTCCTCATCTTTGCTACTAGAAGTAATCACCATAGTACCTAGTTTACTGGATATCTGTGAAGATGAAATAAATAAAGAGTGTTTCGTATTTTTGACATTCAGGCAGTGCTTGGGTACAGATAAAGAGAATATCGTTATTATATTATTATATTTAGTGTTGTTATTAATAACTTTGAGTTCATATATACCTGTTTCACACTGGCTGCCTGAAAATCCCGGCCGACATTTACAACTGTAAGAGTTTAATTCATCCACACAGGTGGCCTGATTTTTACAAGGGTTAGACTGACATTCATTGATATCCAGTTCACAGTATGACCCGCTGAAGCCAGCCACACACTGGCATCTGAAAGAAAACGACATATAACTTTACAATCAGAACAGTTGCGGAGGATATGAGAGTAAGTCTCCCATGTATAACCTTGTCTCCAAAGACCTTGACAGGTGACATATTGAAACATACCTTCCACATTGAGGCAGAACTTGGTTCCTGTTTCTACTTCATCAGATTAAACCTATTTACAATGGCCTGGATTACGAAGGTTACAGTAGCCAAGACAAAATAGAAAGTAGTTCTGGCCCAGGTGATAGATAATTCACACATCTGGTTTCTCCCCCCACAATGACTGCAAATACAAAAGGTTGAGGTGCTGTTCCAAAAGCTTTCTGTATGGAAATCGAGTCTTTATAATAATGAGGTAATGCTAGTATTACTGACATTATACGATGAGTTACGTTGTGTCTCAGAAAGGGTCATTTGTCTATGTCTTACTAAGTAGTGAAGTGGATTTTGAAGCCAACTTCAGATCTTGTCTTAATCAGTACAGTCTTTGTAGCATCAACAAAGCATTTAAAAACATCAGAGTAGAAAATATGTCTGATAATGTTAAATGTTGATAAGGGCATTAGGAAATAGGAAATACCATAAAAGTGAATAGAGCTACAATTTGGTAATGTCAAGAGAAGTCAGGAACTTGTCTTCCTGGAGTCCCATATGTCCACTTCTTGTCATTGCCTCCAGCAGGTTACTGCACAGAATGCACAAGAACCCGTGTAACAAGTGCATCCTTCTAAATGTTTATGTAGAGGGGAATGAAAAATAAATCATGGCGTAATCATGTAATGGAATACTTAGCAGCCACTGGAATAAATAAACCAGAGCCAAATGTAATTTCCCACGCTCATTTGATTGCAAATCTCTAAGAAGGGAGCATAAAGTATGAGAAGGAAAAAATACTCAGGATTACATAATTATAGGCATTAGAACTTGAATTAAGATCCAAATCAGTCTGGCCCCCATTACATATGTTTTTACTATATTCAAACACTGCTTCCTCACTTTTGACTATCCATATAGCAAACATAAAATGAATATACTCTGATTTGATCACTACATATTATATTGGGTCATTGGAAAAGTCATGACACATTTTTGCATAGTAAAACATAGAAAAAATACATCATGGCTCTTCTACAACCCTATATGTATATATTCAAAAATCACACTGCACCCCCCAAATATGGACAATTCATATGCATGCTAACTAAAACATCAAATGACATTTAATAGAAATTTAAGAATGACAGGTTCCATTCTTGGCTTAGTGAAGAAAGCCTCAGGTGTCAGGGAGATTCTACCATAGCTTATCCTTGGGCCTGTATTTGACAATTACAGATGCGAGACTCAAAATCATACTGCATTCCAGGGTGGCAGAATGACACAACAGTAAGGGGAAAAAATATAGTGGGATGATCCAGACTCAGCCTTTTACCTGAAGCTGTTGGGACCGTCTTTACAAGCAGCTCCATTTTTGCAGGGCTGACTGAGACATTCATCTATGTTTATTTCACACCGGGTACCCAAAAATCCAGCCGGGCACTTGCACAAGAAACCCCCAACCTGGTCTTCACAGATGGCGTTGTTTAGGCAGGGGCTTGGCTGGCATTCGTTGATATCTGTTTCACAGTGCAGGCCTGCGGGTGAGTGAGGAGAGAAGCGTGAATGATTAATTCCCTGGGAAAGCTGTGATTGAGCTGTTGATCTCTTAGTGAGTGCTGCTTCTAAAGGATGGGAATGAGGCTGCAGCGCCACTGGTCTATAAAACACATATGAGACCTATGTAATGAGCTCTGGGTATGGAAAGTTGTTTTAGGACTCTCTGCTTTTGATAATCTCCTTTTTGGAAAGTTTTTGCTTTGTTTTGTTTTTTTTTTTTTTTTTGCTATAGGGCATTTGCATGTGCGCATGCATGAGAGAGAGAGAGAGAGAGAGAGAGAGAGATCACCCCCAGGGGAGATGGTCATACTGCAATCTCTTCTCCTCCATTACCCTCTTGAGATTTGGGCACACATGCACACATGCCCAGCATGTTCTCCAATCTGCTGGATCCAGGACTCCAACCTTGGAGCTGACCATGTGGGGTCTAGCACCGTAACTATAACACCATATGCTGGCCCCACACTCTCCTCTTTTTATCTTACTTTTTTTTGAAACTAAGATTTGTAATAGAAATTGAACGGAGATAATGTTAAAAAATAAAGTAAGTAGGGCCAGCAGTGGAATGGTGATTAAGGCATTGGACTCCCGCATGGCCGACCACCAGGTTCGAGTCCTGGACCTGGTGACGAAAATCATGCTGGGTAGTGCGCATGCAGGTCCAAAATCTCAGGGGGGAAATGGAAGAGAAGAGATTGCAGCATGGCCATCCTCCCTAATGGGTGGTTTCTCACTTTCCCCATCTTTCTTGGGTGAGCAAACTTGCTCTATGATGATAAACTTAAAATAATAACAATAAAAAAAAAAAACAAGTAAATTTACTTTGAAACTTTCCTTTTTCTTTGACCATGACTTTTTCTTTCACTGGCCATTTTCTTTCTTGGTTTTCCTCCTTATCAACTATGTATACATTTTTAAACCATACTACTTTGCATCTATTTGCAATATAATCTAACATGTTTCATGTCCAATTCCATCTTGAAAATTTGTCTAAACACACACAGACACACCACCTTTTTTTGAACTGTTTAAAGGTAAATTGTTAAAAGAAAACTACTAATGGGACCAGCAGATGGCGTATTGATCACATTGTTGGACTCCCACATAATTGATCATGGTTTGAGTCCCGGTGGCTTAAACTCACACCAGGCGGGTGTACATGGGTGCCCAAGATCCTGAGAGGAGAATGGAAGAGAAGGGATTGCAGCGTTGCCATCCCACCTGGGGGGTGATTTCTCGCTTCCTATCTCTCTGTCTTTCTGGTGGGTACACACGCCCGATAGCAAAAGCCTCTCAGAAAAAAAAAAAAAAAAAGTAGAGTGCTAAAAAGTAAATTGCAGGGTTTATGCCTTTTTATCCCAAGCATTTTAGTGTGTATTTCCTCAAAAATGAGGACTTTTTCTTATATAATCACAATAGTCATCAATGTCACACATAAAAGACATTAACATATATTGGGATAAAATACACTCATTTTGGTGCCTTATGGGATTTTAAGACAAAGCAGGAAGCGTGGAAATATCGTACCTGTGAATCCTTTCACACACGTGCAGCGATAGCCATCCACACCGTCCACGCAGGTTCCTTTATTCAAACAAGGACTGGAGTGACACTCATTGATGTTTTCCTCACACAGTTGACCTGTGAGTAATCATGGAATCTTTGAGCTGGAGAAAATCTAAAAGGACTTTTATCTTTTTTAGGTAAACCTAAAGAGACTCATCTGTTCATCTAAGATAGACAGAGACAGGGAAAGTGAGAAATAACCCCCAGGAGGGATGGCCACCCTGTAATCCCTTCTCTTCTTTTCTCCTCTTGGGGTTTGGGGCATGCATGCAAACACACTGGCATGGTTTTCAAGTCACCAGGTCTAGGACTCAAACTGAAGTCAGGCATGTGGGAATCCAGCGCCTTCCACACTACCTGCTGGCCCCTTGACTGCTATTCTTTTCAGTGCCAGAGGGTGGGTGCACTCTCCAGAGAGAGAGACAGAGAGAAAGGGAGAGGGAGAAAGCACTTCACCGTGGAGTGTGGTTATGTTGCAGTCCCTTCTCCACTTCCCCATCCTGTCAGCATTCTGAGTACTAGGCAGAGGCACCTGCTGTGTTTTTCAAGCTGCTGGGACCAGGATTCAAATTGCAGTTGGCCATGTAGGATTTGGCCCCCTTAACCATTAGGCTACAAGGCTATCACCCTAAAAAGACTTTATTCAAGCAAATTGTTCAGGTGTAAGAATAGAACTGAGGGGCTGGCAGGTGTCGTGGTGGTTAGGGGTGCTGGACTCCCACATGGCCGACCACAGTTTGAATCCCGGGCCTAGTTCCTTGCTTTCTCACTTTCCTTTCTCTCAATAGGTCCGTCTTTGGTCAAATTAAATAAATAAATTAAGCAATTAAAAAAAAAAAAAGAATAGAGCTGATATGTTTGTGAAAAATTCTGGCGTACATATTTGTGGAAAAATATTGCTATTTGCCAAATATGATTTTTAAAAATGATTTCTTTCTTTCTGTGACCTGCAAACATTTTGCAGTGAGAAACATTTTCCAGCATGCAGTGAAAAATGATAACCATGAGTATTTGGCCATAATTTTTTAGTTCAGGTAAGTGTAATTTTGTTTTAAAATTTTTCTCTTATTATTTGGTTGCTATTTGTTCATCCATAGTTGATTTCTTCTTTTTTTACAGTTAAGAGGTAACAGTTACAGATTGGCAAAACATTGGGGAGAAATAACACACATAAGACATTTTGTTCTGAAATTGAGAAAACATGGCTGAACTTCTGCACAGCAGTTCCATCTTCTGTGTGAACATAATTTGAGAATAATTGATGTAGTTCAAGGTCCTGGATTTGACACAGCTGAAACTGAGATCCGAAGTGGGAGGTCTGTGATGTCACTAAGGGCAGCACAAAAGTGAGCCTAAAACCATAACTCTTCAAATTCAAGTACATATGTACAAAACCTCCTGGTGTTGAAGAGTTGAGGATGCTTAAGTTTACAACTCATGGAATTACGTAGCACGCATCTAATAATTTATGTACCTTAGCAACATGAACATGAGCTAAAAGAAAATGTCAGGCTGGCCCTGCTATGGTGGTTAAGGTGGCTGGATCCCACATGATTGCCTGAGTGGTTCAAATCCCTGAACTGGTGGCTTGAAAAACATGCTGGGCCATGTGTGTGTATGTCCCAGAGCCCCGAAAGGAGGGAGGAATGGAGCGGAGACTGCGGCATGACCACTCTTCACGGGAGCTACTTTTCCCTCTCCCTCTTTCTCTAATCGTCTCTTTGGCTCTGGTGAGCACACATGCCTTCTGGCAAAAATAAATAAATTCTAATTAAAAAAAAAAAAACAGAAAAGAAAATGTCACTAACGAAACTTGGTTTTTGAGAACAGAAAAATCTAACATAAAATCTGAACTTTCATACATACCATAATGAATTTTTTCTCACAACAAATCTACATAGCACATTTAATGTCTAGTAAATAGTAAAATATATTTAATGTCTTTTATATACAAACACACACATAAACACACACATATTGTATATACTATATAGTGTGTGTAAATATATATATATATATATATATTTATATATATTATATATATATATAATAGTCTGGCTCTAAGGCTTTACAAGTTCAACCCTAGGTGTCACTAAGTGGATATCTGGAACTTTGGATACAGATACCTGCGCCATGCTCATACAGTATATGGAAGTGCAACCATATACCCAAGCGAAAGAGTAGGTGGGAACATGCGCAGAAAAACTGAAGCTGGACAAGTGACTTGGCTGAATATACCTTATTATTGATAATAACTTGTGAATATGTTCTAACAATAACATTCAAATTCCCCTCCCCTAACAATAACATTCACATTCCCCTCCTCAATGATGAAATCCTTTTATTTTTTAAGAGGTGTTTTTCTGTTTCTTGTTTGTTTTTGCCTTAGAGTGCATGCGCTGGCCAGAGTGAGCGAGACAGTAAGAGAGAGAGTGAGAAACCACCCCCAGGGAGATGGCCATGCTGCAATCCCTTCTCCTCCATTCTCCTCCGGGGATCCTGGGCCTGCACGCACATGCACCAGGCATGAGCTTCAAGCCACCAGGTCTGAAACTTGAACCAGTCAGCCATGTGAGAGTTCAGCGATGCAACACCATCCGCTGGCCCTCAGACAAAGTTTATATTCCAAAAAGAAACTTTCCCCTTACCTGTGTAACCCAATGGACACTCACAAATGAAGTCCCCAACTCGGTCTTTACAGACTCCGCCATTGAGGCATGGCAGGGAGCTGCACTCATCAATGTCGATTTCACACTTTAAGCCTAAAAAGCAAACCAGACACGGAAGGACAATGAAAGGGAAGGATAGCAGGAACAAGGCTAAGATATCTATGGTAATTGTTTCAATAATCTGAATTTGTAGAGGGTAATAGTGAAGAAAAGGCAATATTCCTTAAGTACTACCAGCTGGAACTTATGTGACTGATTCTCCAGTTCAAGTCCCGGACCCAGTGGTTTGAAAATGAAGCCAGGCACGTGTATGCGCATGCTCAAAAACCTGAGTGGAGAATGGAGTAGAAAGAACTGTGGGGAGGCCATCCCGGGGGGATGATTTCTCACTCCCTGCCCCCTGTGGCAACTGCACATGCCTTATAGTGAAAAGACAAACAAAAAGTAAAAGATCTTGAATTAGAAATAGGGAAGAGAGGAAAACCTAGAAGCATAAGATGGAGACAGAAATTATGGTAACTGCCAAGTGAAAATATGAAGGCATGTATACTTGCTACCAGGGTCACCTGGCTAAGGGCTGGAGGTGGGGTTCACTCCTGCCAGATCTCGGCTCCTCTGACAGGTGTCCTAGGTTGGGCTACATCTTCCCATAGGGGCACACGTGCTTCCTAGGGGCTGCTGGAAACCTGTGTTTTCCCCCCACTAACACTACCATTATCTGGGAATGCAACAGAAGTGGAAATTCTCAGGCCAAACCCTAGACCTACTGAATCATGAAACCCAGGGCTATGGCCCAGCAATCTGTGTTTTAACAAGCTTTCTGGATGATTCTGATGCACATCGATGTTTGAGAACCATTGCCTTCTATCATGTCCTCTCTCTACCGCCAGGCATTTACAGAATTTCTGGAAATGATTCTTATTTCTTATGAAATGGCAGGATGAAAATTTTTATAAAAATTCACACATGTATACATGTGCATGCAAGCCAGTTATAAAATGTGAAATACCCATATGTACACATGTGATTATAGGTAGGTGCTACCATCACTGGCCTGGTTTGGTTGCTCTGGGAACTGAACTTGGGCCTACCATGTGTTCTCAGCCTTGCTGAGCAGCACCTGACCCCATGTACCACTGCAGCTCAACCAAAATGCCAATGCTTTTTTAGAGATTTTGGCTATAGGGCATGTTTGCTCACCAGAGAGACAGACAGAGACAAAGAAACAGAAAGCAAGAAATCACACACACACACACGCATGCACATGCACCCAGTGTGATTTTTCAAGCCACCAGGTTTAGGACTCAAACCATGGTCAGTCATGTGGGAGTCCAGTGACGTAACCACTATGCCATCTGTTGGTCTTGAAAATGCCAATAGTCTTGATAGTCTTTGGTATATTTTGTTTTCCCACTTTCCTATTGTTACATTGTGGTGAATACTTTTGGTGAATCATTTCTTTAAATCTATTTTTTAAATGTCAATCTTTCTTTAAATGTAATTTTTCTCATTAAAGACTTCCAAGTATGTTGCACAGCATTTATAAAATGCCAAAAATGGGCTAAAAGCACACAGGGAATTAATTGAAATTCATTGCAATTTCAAGGTATTCCTAGTTTAATTCCCCTTAAAAATTGTGTCTCTGCATTTAACAGACAAAAGAATTAAAGTTCTCTGTTGAAATCGATGTATAGGGTAATATCCTTGATTTGACTATCATGAACTATGTGCAAACTTTGAAAGACCATATTATGCATTATATGTACAATGCTGGAATACAAATAAAAAATACAATGTGCTAATTAAAAGAAAAAAATTGTCTTTCTGAGCTCAACTGAAATGTGAACTAAACTGCAAGAAAACATAATTTCTGCACAATGCCTATATAATCCAATCCCAAACCATCTGTTTTTTAAAGCACAGCTTCAAGAATGATAGTAACAAAGTAACAAGTCATGGCAATCCACAAGAAGCCCCGGGGGGGTGTCCAGCAAATGAGAGAAGCTGAAAGTTTGTTTAAAAATGTTTATGCTAGACAATCTGCTCCACAATATGTTCAGTGTCATTTGTGTTAGAAGGAAATCTTGGACTGGGCTCCTAGAACTGTACTCCAACTGACATTTTGAGTTACAGTATGAGTTTTTCAGAGAGAAGATGATTATTTTTCCTCCACATTGGACAGGGAGAACTCATTTATGGGGTATGTATACTTTCTTACCTATATGTTCATCTTGTTCAACAAAGTTTTTATGCATTGTTATGGTCTAATGTATTTTACAGGATCTCAGAGGTCTTCAAAAGTTCATATAAAATGCCTATTATAAAAAATGCATGGGTTTTGATAATTTTTTTGAGCCAAAATAAATGTGTACTTTAATTCCATTTTCCATTCACCTTTTAAAGTCCTTTTGCACAATTTTTAATGTTCTAAAGTTTGATTCTGCAAGTCACGGTGTTTTCATATAAAAATATGGTAAAATTTGCATTTCTCTATATTACCTGTATATCCAGGTGGACAGAGACACGCATAACCATGCCCAAGTTGTTGGCAGGTTCCACTGTTGTGGCAAGGATTTAAGAAGCATTCGTGGAAAACCTACCGATGGCAGAAAAGAAATCTTTCAGAGACAAAACACTCTCTTCATTTCACAGCAATCCTGACTCGAGAATAAGAAGGTGTGCAAATTAGAGAGCTGGCTCCTGTGTCCAGTTCACTCAAGACAGCTGGATTGCTGCCCCAGTCACCGTGAGGCCTGCGGTATACGGGCACAAGTAACGTGTATTAATCTTGAACCATGGTTTGGGAAACTCTGTTCAGAGTTCCTACATGCCGACTCCATGTTAGAATACATTTGACAATGTCTTAAACATATACTAAGGGCCAGCTCTGATGTCACAGTGGCAACTCAATGCTCCTCAAAGCTGAGGACACAGGGGAAGCTCCTGGGGTGGTCTTTGTATCCTGAGGCCGTCCCAGTGCACACTGGGAAAGTGGGCTTGCCTGTGACCCTGGCTGACTGGAACAAGGATAGAGCATGGCATGAGGACCCTGCTAAGGGTCTCTCTCTCTCTCTCTCTCTTTGTCCATCTCCTTCTCCACTGGAAGAAATGGATAATTATATTTAAAACAAAACCAAACTCCCCCCCAAAAAAGGACAGGGCCCCATGCCAGACCAGTTAAATCACAATTTTGAAGAGCAGTTTCTGTGCATCATTATCTTTAGAGCTGGCCAGGAGATTCTATTACACTTCCAGGTTCCAGAACCACGGCTCTAGGGATTCCTAAAATTTCTATGTCTACTAAGTTCAGTTTCAAACATGATTTTTAAAGACCTAACAAGTGATTACATTTAGAGTACGCTATAGGAAGTTAAAATTAGAAATATAATTTGACAACTAGTTTTTTTTTTTTCTAAGAGTTTTTTTAATTTTAATTTTTTGCTCTAAGGCGTGTGTACCCGCCAGAGAGACAGAGAGAGACAGAGAGACAGAAAACAAGAAACCAACCCCCAGGGGGATGGCCATGCCGCAATCCATTCTCCTCCATTCTCCTCTCAGGATCTTGGGCATGCACGCACATGTGCCCTGCATGAGATTAAGCCACCAGATCCAGGACTTGAACTGTGGTCAATTACATGGGAGGCCAGCAACATAACCATTACACCGTCTGCTGGTCCCGGACAACTAGTCTTTAAGAACCAAATAGAAATCAATTGGCTTAGTTATACTCTTGAGTTATGTTCCTTAATTTTTTTTTTTTAACTCACACTTTATTCTATGAAATTACTTTTTTTTTTGGTTGGTTGGCAAAAGATTTTAAATAATCTTTATGAAAGTTGAGTAACTTCCTGCCAATCAGAAAAGGCCTTTGGCTAAATCAAATGCCCTTTTTCAAATGATGGGTTATGCTTGTGGTAATTGTTAATTTTAGTGAATCAAAAGGCTTCCCACTCTACATATTCTTGATGCCAGATATTGCTGGGAAGAAGTCTTGTTTTTTGGTACTTGAAACTTCTAATGTTGCATTTTTGAAAGTTCTTATTAGGAGTCATAAGTAAATACAATTATTCATTTAGTAGAGCATCGGGAAAGTCATGATGTGTTTTTCTATGCAAAAATTTGTCGTGGCTTTCCCAACGACCCAATATAATATTCCTGAGTCTTGGTCAATTCAAGTTTAACATGTGGTAGTTTTCCTCTGTGTGGCATGGAAAATGACAAATTGTTTCTCAACCAATTCACTAGAGAAAATTGTATAAAAAAATGGACTTGCCTGACTGCTAACTTCATATTTCTTTTTGATATGTCCAGGAGAGGCAAGGGGCATTATACTTTCCTCTGCTGCTGAGAACGTTGAACCAAAACCTAATCAAATTAATAGAAAAATATTAGAACAGCGTATCAGTATGTGGTTGATGTAGCCAGTAAGTAAATGAATGCTATGGTCAAGAATCTGGTTGTTAGAGTGGGTAAAGTCACATATATTTGGTTTCATTAGTATTAAAAAAAAATCACAGAGATGGAAGGTATAGGTCATTTAATCCTAGACTCTTAGAAATTTGCATATAACCTAGTTCACTAGTTCTGAAACAACTCTGATTCCTGTCGTCAAAAAGATCTCAGAACAATTTAACAAGTCCAGACATCAAAATCCACTGTAATATTCAGAACTAAGCTGAGACAAGCAAAAGTAAGTCTCCTCCATAGGACTGTGTAAGAAATGAAGTATGTTGGGACCAGGAGTTAGTGTAATGGCTATGTTGCTGGACTCCCATGTAGTCGACCGTTGTTTGAGTCCTGGACCCGGTGGCTTAAACTCACGCTGGGCACTTGTGTGTGCATGCCCAAGACCAGAAAGGAGAATAGAGGAGAAGGGATTGTGGCATGGCCATCCTCCACAGGGGGTGATTTCTCACTTTCTGTCTCTCTGTCTCTCTCTGTCTTTCTGGTGAGCATATGCGCTCTATGACAAAAACCTCTCCAAAAAAAAAAAAAAAAGAAATGAAGTATGTTGTCTTACTTGAACAATCCGTGATAGACGTGGCCCCAGTAATGGGTGTTGTCCCATAAAAAGGACAGGATAGGCAGAAAGACTTCCCTGGATTAGGTTGGTAATAGTCTTGAGGACACCCATAACAGGGCATTAACCCAGAACGGGAGAATTCTCCTACTGGACAAGGCACTGCAAAAGCAAAAACAAACCATTTGTGTAGATACAGCAATACACTTTGCACCTCTTTAAAAGAAGTGTTTTCACTTTGGGTCCTAAAAACACTACCTAGTTACTAATGCCATCCCTTCCACATATTTCATATCCTTGTCATTTTGTCACTCAGCTAAATGTTCTGTTGTGTTGTCTTCTCGTTAATAACATCCATTAACTCAATGAAGATTAGAATTGGCCAGGTAATATTGCATTCTGATGTTTTTCCACTTATATTATCAATATTCCCAAATCATTCCCCAGATCATTACATAACATAGGTATTTATTTATTTATTTATTTTATTTATTTATTTCTTTTGGAGAGGTTTTCCTATAGGGTGCGTGCGCTTGCCAGACAGACAGAGAGAGACATAGAGACAGAAAGCGAGAAATCACCCCCCAGGGAGGATGGTCATGCTGCAATCCCTTCTCCTCCATTCTCCTCTCGGGATCTTGGGCACGCACGCACGCGCGCCTGGCGTAAGTTTTGAGCCATCGGGTCTGGGACGCGAACCGCGGTCGACTACATGGGAGTCCAGTGACATAGCCATTACGCTAACTGCTGGTTCCCATAACATAGGTTTTAATAAATAAAAAATATTGCATCTCTTGGGGCCAGCAGTTGGTATAATGGCTATGTCGCTGGACTCCCATGTAGTAGATCATGGTTTGAGTCCCGGACCTGGTGGCTTAAACTCACAGTGGGTGCGTGTGCATGCGTGCCCAAGATCCTGAGAGGAGAGTGGAGGAGAAGGGATTGCAGCATGACCATCCTCCCTGGGGGGTGATTTCTTGCTTTCTGTCTTTCTGTCTCTCTGTCTTTCTGGTGAGCACACACACCCTATAGCAAAAACCTCTCAAAAAAAATTGCATCTCAATGG
This sequence comes from Tupaia belangeri chinensis, assembly GCF_000334495.1. Taxonomy (NCBI): domain Eukaryota; kingdom Metazoa; phylum Chordata; class Mammalia; order Scandentia; family Tupaiidae; genus Tupaia; species Tupaia belangeri. The sequence goes on from NW_006159542.1 coordinate 1,677,732, forward strand.
CAGATCATAATTGACCTAATGTTTCCCCAATTGTTGGACATTTACCCTATTCTTATGTATTTGCTATTATAAATAATGCTGAAATGAAAATGTTTACATTTTTGTATTTAATTCTGATGTTTCTTGAATAATAGTTGAATGTATTTGGATAATAAAGTAGAAGAATATGAAAATAATTAAAGCCATTGGTATATAATGCTCAATTTTAGAAAACATACTTCCTGTTGACACTTTTATTAGCAGTACATGAAATTGCTTTCCTCACTGCATGTTTGTCAGCATTAGTAATTTTTTTTCAATTTGAAGATGAAAATAGAACTGCAATGATATTTTGATTTGCATTTTGCTAATAAATGAAGTTGCCCTTTTTATATTAACTAGAAAGTTTAATTTTTTTCTGTTGGTTTATTATTTTGGGGGGTCCTTTGTGATTATTGCATATATTAAGTATATGAATTTTTTGACAGAGTTAGATCAAATATTTTTCCAGTTTTTGTTTTGTCTATTAATTTTTTAACTGCTATATTGAACAAATAATTTTTATTACTTCTAATTTGATGATGAAATAACATAGGGCAATGGATTTATCTATGCAAATAGCTTTTGCTAAAGCACAATAGTTTGATAATAGTTTCATTTTATTTGATGTTTTTAAGTCATATAAATACTTTATTTTTTTTGACCTAATTATTTTTTGAGAGATGTCATAAAATGTATAAATGTTTGGAATATGTATTTGTTTGCTTAATTATTAATTTCCATTTTTTTTTATCACCTATGGTCAGAAAGTTTAAACTTTTGAAACTTACTTAAATTTTATTTTTGGTTCACTATATCTAAAACTAAGTTGAAATAATGATTAAATATCTCATTAAAATGTTATAGAAACAAAAGTGTAATATATATTCCTAATTTAATCTTATCAGTCATCTACTATAAATTCTCTATATACTTATATGCTTATTGATTGCCACCTTGCTCTTAGAAAACCCAAGGAAGGTTTTAAAATCTTCCATTAAAATTATGTTTCTGCAATTTCCTTGTCAAGTGTAGATTTTGTTTCATGCATTTTAATGCTGGTATTTTATCACAAAGCCTTATCATGACAAGTTTATACCCCTTGTGAATTTTGGGGAAAAAATTCTGTTCTTTCCCATTTGATCCTTTGAATTGAGCTTTTTCATAAACCCACTTTGTCACCCTTGTTTGCTTGCTTTTTGTATTTGTGTCTAGCAGTCTTTTTATTTTTATCCTTTCTATGTCATTTTGTGTTAGATATGACTTATATAAAGAGCATTCAGTTGAATATTGTCGTTTAACCAAATTTGAAACTCTCTTGGCAGTAATGAATGGAATACTAACCAAATGAAAAAAAAATAGCCTCAAACATAAAAATAGCCTGAATGTTCAATAAGTTTGAAGCTCTAAATTGGGTAGAGCTACTTGTGACTTAATACATGAGTTCAGTATTTAAGTTATGACCCAAGGATGGATTAGGTGGAATATGTCATTTCCTTCTGTGATTGTTGTGGTAAGTCTCCAAAACATTAGAAACTAATTAGAAAACTAATAAAATCACTAATATGTGTCTGTATAAATCTAAGTATAGAAGCCACACAAAGCCACACAAAGAAGCCACTCACACTGTCAGCATACATATCATTTAGGTTTCCTATTCTTGATCATGGAAATTAGTGCAGCAGATGTAATTAGCAGTATAGTTGAAAATTTAGAGATGCATTTGAGGTTTAAGGGAGTAGCATATTTCAAGTAATGAAATTTTCTTCTTATTTTAAAAATTAGTATGAGAAAACAATTAAGCATTTGTGATACTCTCTAGAAGTTTCGATCAAAGACCTTAAGAATCATTGCCAGTCAAATCTTTACCAAAGAGCTCTTTATGTGCCCAGCTGACAAAATTTCAGGAGTCATTCAAGAGATAACAAAAGATACATAGATATCTTTCACTTAATGCTAATTTAGGTAACAAAAGATACATAGATATCATTCATTTAATGCTAATTTAGAAAAAAATTATTTCTTGTGGCTATGTTTGTTATATGCATAAACTAGTTTTAAACTGTATCTTTCTTTCATGAAGATCAAGTTAACTACTCTTTGGCTGACAGATCATGGAGTTCTTGGCAACGTTCTGTCAAGTGCACGAATACTCCGGAAACTTGAGTTTAAATGGGTGTGCTGAAACTTAAGTTTCCAGAAATGACTGCCTATTTGGAAAAGATAACTTCCCAACTGCTAATTGCATTGGCTAATTGAAATCTTTCATTGGTAGGGGTGTAAAACTTCCGTTTGAGAGTATATGAATGTGTATGAAAAGCTAAAAAGATAAATTCCTTCAGTAAAAGTTAAGAAACTTTTTTACATACAGCTTTTTTTCTGGTACAAAAAGAAAAAAAAAAGATTATACTTCTAAAAAAACTGACAGAATGCCAGAAATGGTACTAAAATAGAAAAGTAATAAAATATTAAATTTCAATAAATAAACCTGCTGGCCTTTCAAAACAGCTAACACATTGTCATAATGTCTATCATTTACTTTTGACACAGAAAGTGTAAAATAATTTTGAATGTGAAAATCAGTTTAAATTTCGTTTCAAGGGCAGACAATTGTTATCAGAAATATGCTTTTTAGGAGTGTTCAATTAGCATTTAATATTTACAGATGCAGTAAATATACACACACATATAACATGTATGTATTAAACATACACATATACATAATAGTAATATGGCATACATAATATACTACTAAACACACACACACACACACACACACACACAGCTCCTAATGAACTAATATCACCAAAAAAAGGGGGGGCAGATTCACTTAAATTAAAAAATAATATTAAAACCCAACTAAAAATAGTGTATTGAAATGACCAGGGAAAAATGTTATCCCATTTGTGCTGTTCTCTGACAGTGTTAAAAACAATGCATGTAGCTCAGGAGCTAAGTAGATTTTGCTTATTTATTTATTTATTTATTTATTTATTTATTTATTTATTTATAGTGCGTGTGCGCTTGCCAGAAAGAGACAGACAGAGAGACAGAAAGCGACAAATCACCCCTCAGGGGGGATGGCCACGCTGCAATCCCTTCTCCTCCATTCTCCTCTCAGGATCTTGGGCACGCACATACACGCACCCCGCATGAGTTTAAGCCACCGGGGTCAGGGACTCGAACCATGGTCGACTACATGGGAGTCCAGCAACATAGTCATTATGCCAACTGCTGGTTCCAGATTTTGCTTTTTAAATGGGATTCCTGACTACAGTTAATATTATGTTATACATTGGCACTTTGCTAAGACAGTAGATATCAGATGCACTGAACACAAAAATGGAGGGGTCATTAGGTGATATAATGAATATGTTAATTTACTTGAATATAATAAGCATTTCACCATGTAAAACATGATATTGTACACATTAATTGATAGATTGGTTTTCTAACACAAAGTCAAGGGTCAATGACTCATTCTGAATCTTATTTTTTTGAAAGACTGCCTTTCTTTTAAAGAATGATTTAATTTATTGTTGTTATTATTATTATTATTTTAATTTGCCATAGGGCATATGTGCTCACCAGAGAGAGAGAGAGAAAATGAGAAAGTGAGAAACTGCAGCTGGGCGTGTGAGTTCAGCACCTGGACCACCACACTACCTGCTGGCCCCTGAACCTACTTCTAACGTTTTTTCTGAAAGATCAAGGTGAGAAGTGGTGTCATCATAGTCCAAAAATTACCTTTCCTTTTCCTATGGGCTGTGTTACAACAAAAACAAAAACAAAATTATTAGAAAAAATTCAGACTTTGGGTTTGAAGATACAGCCCAGGAATACTTAATGAACTAGGATGTTATTAAAGGCAAAATATATACGAATATAATATTACTTTATATTATACTATATATGGTAACACACATAAATATAATGCTACATTTATTGAGGATGTTCTAAATTAGTGGCCTGGTGGTTAAGGTGGCTGGATCTCACATGGCTGACCGCACAGTGTGAGTCCTAGATCCAGCCTCTTGCAATACATGCTGGGCACATGATCAAGTGTGCCCAAAATCCTAACAGGAAAATGGAGCGGAAGGGAATGCAATATGATCGTCCTCTATGGGGAGTGATTTCTTAATCTCCCTCTGTCTCTCTGTCTCTCTCTGGCCAGCGCATGTGCCCTCTGGCAAATTAAAAAAAAAAAAAAGATTTTAAATTGAACATGCAAAAGTAGTATCTTAGCATAAAATAAAATAAACTGTACAACATACCCATGAAAATAAATCAATAAAGATAGGAAATCAAGTAAAAAGCTAAGAAAGGAAAAAAAAGGAAGGAGCAAAAGAAAGAAGAGAAAAGAGTGAATTGAAAACTCAGAAAAAATATATAAGGGGTCATTTTAAAATTTAAAAACATTTTAAATTTAAAGTAAAATTATGTCTATCCAACAGCACAGGAAAGTGTTGAGTTTTCTTTTCCCAATTCTCACTCGTGAGAAGCAGAATGTGGTCAAACTTGTGCTAGGAATATTAGGAGAAGGGGGCAGTTACCAGAATTTTAGAAGTTTTCTGGGAACTTTTATGGTCTCATTTCAATAATTTGGTATTAGACAAACCTCAAGGCTTAATTATGATGGTGAAAGAAAAAACAAAAAAAACACAACCTGCCAGATATGAGTTTTGTTTCACTGTAAATATCCTAGTTGCTTTTGTGGTTGGAGGACGTAGGAGGGAAAGAATTTTTTACTGTAGGTTTTCTCCCAACATTAGTTTGTATACTGACAAAATGAAAGAAAGATCTATTTCAACCATCATGTGTGAGCTTGTCTGACTTTTAATTAAAACCAAAGCCAAACAAATGTAAAGCTGGTATTACAAAACAGATATGCCTTATGAATTTTCAGTTAGGCCCTATCTAAATTTTCTTCTCAACTCTTCAGTGAAACATTACATTCGTGAAAATTACTTGCCTAATTCCTTAGGTCTTACAGACTTTTATCTGATTAGACTTAGATCATTTAAAAGGTAGCGGTGCATAATTTAAACAGTATGCTTTCCCTCTTTTCTCTCTATGGCTCCTAACTTAAAGGACTACATCTCCTAAGAAGCAATGCTGGAAATACCCATCCCTACTACATAAAAATTTCTCCGCCCTTTTGTAGTTTGGAAATGCTGAATGCAGTTGTAGGTAAGGCTGGGGTGCAATGAAAGGAGATCTGGGTCTCTCTGCATAGTTTGACAGAACTGGGAACCAGCAGGGTGTCATCTTAAAAAAACACTAATTCAGGGGGTTGGCAGGCAGCATAATGGTTGGGGGTTGCTGGAATCCCACAGGGCTGACCCTGGTTTGGGTCCTGGACCTAGTGGCTTGCTTTCTCAGTTTCTCTCTCTCTCACCCTCCTAATTAAAACAAATAAATAAACAAAGTTCAATAAAAGAATTCTTAGAACAAAACAAAACAAAACAAACCACTTACTCAATAAGGAAAAAGCTCTTACTTTTGGAGTTGCCATAGACCTCAGAATATAGAGAATGGGGAGAATATATCATTGTTAAAAAAAGGAAAGTTTTAGTTAGTCATGCTTGTTCCCTCCCCAATGATACAGTAGAGGTAGACCAACCCAACTTTTTATTTTTAACCCAGTTTCACTGATTGCAAAGCAATTGCAATTTTTGGAGTTTGTGACAATAGGTTGACCTTGACTTATCAGTTTCATCATCATTCTGTCTTCATCTTTTGTTTTTGTTTACATCTTCATGAGTATTTTGCTAGCAAACTGTACTCAGTAGGGATGTTAATCAGAAATACTTAAAAAATTGGAAACAGCAGGGACCAGCAGTTGGTGTAATGGCTATGTCGCTGGACGCCCATGTAGTCGACTGTGGTTTGAGTACAGGACACAGTAGCTTGAAACTCATGCCAGGTGCATTCCCAAAATTTGAATGTGTGCATTCCCAAAATTTGAAGAGGAGAATGGAGGAAAAGGAATTGTGGCCTGGCCATACTTCCTGGGGGGGGTGATTTCTCACTATCTGTTTCTGTTTCTGGTGAGCACATGTGCCCTGTAGCAAAAATCTCTCTCAAAAAATTTTTTTTTCTTAAAATTAGAACTCTTATCTTTTAACTTCTGTATACACCAGTGGCCCTCAATGTGTGGGACCAGTAAAATAAGCATGATCTAAAAACTATTTAGAAATGCAAAGGATCAGACCAGTCCTTGGATTTACTGAGTCAAAAACTCTAGGGGTGGGGCTCAGCAGTCTGTTTTAACCAACTTTCTATTGTGACATTTGAACACCCAAAGTAGTGGCTCTTAACTTTGCTTGTTACTTTAGAATTACCAGGGAGAACTTACAAAGAAAACCAATGCCCAGGCAGTATTCTAGTTAACCCCAAATCTCTGGAAGTGCTGATCAGGCTCCTGTAATTTAGAAAAACTGATGTGAATGTGAAGAGGATTCTCATGCACATCCAGAATGAATCACCTAATCTAGCTCACAAAAGTCTTCAAATGGTACAGAATGGTTATAATTCATAGAATAATCTATTTTTAGAGATTTAAGAACACTAGATGGTGTTCCTCATTTTATAAATGAGGGAACTCGGTTTCTAGTTTAGATGTTCTTCTTCCCTACCATGAAGCCACATACTTAGCACTGCTTGAAGTCTAGGATCAGGTCTTTTACGTCTTTCATGCTCCTAATAGCACTAGCCCAGCATCATACTGCAGTTGTTTATATTGACTGGCCAATTAAAAAGGAACTCTCCACGTAGAAACAGATATTTATATTCTTTGCCTACATTAGCTATGTGGTTTTGCTAAAAAATATTCTACTTCTTTATGCATTGAACCTATCGGTTTAAAGATACATCAACATCTAAGGCTTTGATAACCTCCGCAAGCAGAAATGTCCACGGCTCCTCTTTTCACAGTTGAAGTGTTTTCTGGACACGAGAGGCACCTCCGGGAACCAAGTTCTGGCTGGTAAGTGCCCAGTGGACATGACTCACAAGTCTCAAGGCCGTTGGATGAGTAGGTTCCTTGTTTACACTGAGCTAAAAGAAAAACATAGCATGGTTAATGATGATGATATGAAGCTACATATTAGCACTACGTAGGACAGGGTTTTTCTGCATTTTAACTTAGTATAGAATGTCGAATGCTAAGAATTCCTCCTCTTGTTAGTCAAGCACACACATTATAGGTGTCCCATGCTCCTGTATACTACTGGATTGTTGGGAAAGTCAGGACACATTTTTGCATAGAAAAACATACAAAAATATGTCATGACGTTCCCAACGACCTAATAATAAGTTTTAGACTCATTTCCAGTTGTATTTGTTGTTACCTACTGCAGTCTTTGGCAGATAGAACATATTCAATAAATAGCTCTTGAAGTTAGAAATATACATCAGATGGGGACCAGCAGGTGGCATGGTGGTTAAGGACACTGGATTCCCACATGGCCAACCGTAGTTTGAGTCTCAGACCTGGTGGCTTGCTTTCTCATACTCCATCTTCTCCTCTCTTTCACTCTCTTCCTCTCTAGTCAAATGAAAATAAATAAATAAATAAAGTTAATAATTATTTTTTAAAAAGAGACATGCATATCATATGAATATATTAGGTTGTAGGG
>NW_006159542.1:1685406-1752571 GCF_000334495.1 Tupaia belangeri chinensis
TAGGGAAAGTCAGGACATATTTTTCTATGCAAAAATGTGTCATGATTTTCCCAACAACCCAACAGTATTATCCTTGATTTGATTATCAGGCATTGTATGCATGCTTTGGAAAAAACTGTACAATACCTCACAAAGATGTACAACAAATGTAAATAAGAAATTGTAAAATAAAGGAAAGGTCCTTCATAGTGCCCAGGCTAGAGCCTGAAAACAGCTATGGCAACTTGGCTGCCTTAGGTAAGAACTAGTCCTGCTAGTTCTTCCAGACACCATTTCATGTGAGGGCTGGTGGGAGGGGAAATAAAAGTCAGAGCAGCAGGCCCCAGAGAGATGGAGCAACTTGCTGAAATTCACAGTATGGTCCATAGTAGAGGAGGACTTGGGCCCCAAGGCAGACTCCCAGGGAACTGTCCTTTCCTTCTCCCTTGTCTTCCAAATGGTTCTCATTTTCAGCTAACATTTTTAGTGCATTTCCAATAGCCAACATTACCCTGGAGATTATATCTGTCATTAAGCACCCACACCTGCATGTGCAATGCTAGGGCTCAGAACACCCAATATATACGGCATCCTGAGTGTTTTAAATGGAAAGGATTTGAGAAAACCACAGAAGCGGAATGGCTTCTCTGACCTCCCCCGCTCTGCTCCTCGGAGTCAAGTCATAAAATCTACAAAGAATTCTCTGACCTTGCCCCCACAGGACCCTCATAAGAGGTGTCTACCCTACACTCAGAGAAAAGAAACATGCTTCTTCCTGATAAAACAAGAGCACAGAGAAGAATCTAAACAAACATGCCCGGCGAAGTTTCTCCCAGTTTTCTACCATTATGTTATAACCCCTTTGTCCAATTATATTTTTCACAACTATCCGCTCCTTCACTAACCTCGGCATAAAAATACACAGATTTCCTTTGATCTTCAATTCTGAGGCTCTTGTTACATGAAATTTATGTTAAGTAAACTGTGTGCTTTTCTCTTGTTAATCTGTCTTATATTAGTAGGGGCCTCAGCTATAAACCTAGTGAAGGGTGAAGAAAATAAATTTTTTTCCCCCCTCAATAACTGGAAACAAAATTCAGGCTGTTTCTGGTTGAAATGTCTAATTAACCTCTACCTTTACATTCAGAGATGCTTCTCGAATGGAGATACTCAGTGTAAGTCCCAGTGGGACAAAGCTTGCACTCAAGTTGCCCTTCTTCATCTTGGTAGGACCCCATCCGGCAGCTTTCACAGACAGAATGTTCTAGAGAATAATAGGTCCCCAAAGGGCAATTGACTGTAAAGAAAACAAACAGAAAACAGTGACTAAAGGAAACTATAGCCATAAACATATTCATTACCCCCACCCCCAGGACATGAAAGGAATAAGGCATGCTTAGAGGTGCTATTTATGAGTTACATTTTACTGCCAGAAGTTTACTCAGCAGGTAAACCTTCCAGAAATGTATTCTTAGAAACCAAGAGTAGTCAGCTTTTGTTTCCGGCAGGTAGCATGGTGATTAAGAGCAGTCCTGGACCTGGTGGCTTGCTTTCTCTTTCTCTTTCTCTTTCTCTTTCTCTCTCTCCCCCTCCCCCTCCCTCTCCTCTCCCTCTCCCTCTCCCTCTCCTCCTCCCTTTCCATCTCTCTCACTCCCTCCATGTCTCTCTCCCTCCCTCTCTGGTCAAATTAGAATAAATAAAGATAAATAAAATAATTCTTAAAAAATAAGCTGCCCTTTTTTTTTTTTTTTTTTTTTTTAAGAAAATACAAATTCTCATTGACCAAGTGTAGGGCTTACATGCAGGATGTTTTAAAGTGTGGTTTAACTATCATGGGAAATACAGTTAACAAAGAGAAACCTGATTCAAGAAAGGGATAAAACAATGAATATTCGGCTACTCTGTGGATCTGAGATACTCAGAACATTTTCTTAGCTGTTCCTCTGAATATTTCCCCTATGAAACTAACTGCTTGTTCAGTATCATTTCTACAGATGGGCACAAGTGGTGAGATTAGCATAGATGAATTAAACAGAGCTTTGTCTCTGCTTGCAGAAATTGCTAAAAGCAAGCCCAGGCGTTCTCAGACCCAAGGAAACACTAATTTTCACCAATTCCTTCCTTGGGGAGTTGGTCTACTTTTTGATAGGTTTGGGGTGGCTCTGAAATTCTGAGGCTAATGTAGAAAATTAAACTGGCAGAAAAGGCTACTATTGAAGTTAGTAGTCTCATAGAGAACATACTTAAAATTAGTACTCAGATCATTCTGTCATATTAAAGGATGTAATAATTACCAGGCTATATAGTAAAAATGAAGGTTCCTAGCCCTAACCCCCAAAGAGTCAGATGCCTTAATTCTGATTGAGGTTGAGTCAAAAATGTATTTATAAGCATTTTAAGGGATTTTGACATAAGTGGTCTAAAGATCACACTGGAAAATGAGAAATACCAGTCAAGATGACTCCTGATTTTCACTCACTAGGTAAGGAGGAAGCAAACATGGGCTCAGCATATTATCTGTTATTTATTTATTTATTTATTTATTTTATTTGGAGAGATTTTTGCCAGAGAGACAGAGAGAGATGTAGAGAAAGAAAGAGAGAAAATGCCCTCCCCTAAAGAGGATGGCCGCACTGCAATCCCTTCTCTGCCATTCTCCTCCTGGGATTTTAGGCACACATGCACACGTGCCTGGCATGAATTTCGAACTGTTGGGTCTGGGACTCAAACCATAGTCAGCCATGTGGGAATCCAGAACCTTAACCACTACATCGCCTGCTGGCCCTGCATGTTATCATTTTTAATGTTCTTTTGATGGGTTGAATTAGTCACACTATGAAAAACCCAACCGAGTTCTGAAATAGCAATAAGACTATTGAAGAAAGTTTTCCAGACAGGACACAAGAGCTCATACCTACAGGGAGATTAACCTGTTACTGGGTTCAGTTTAATTTACAGAATTTGGTTAGAGGAGATTCCATTACCTATAAACAATGGCTTCTTTGGGAAGCAGGCTGGAGTTGACCCAAATAGTGGTGATCTAGAATAGCGATGAAAAGTTAAGGAACTGGGAGAAGGGAGAATGGAATGATTGCTTCATGGCTTTGGGTTTTGGAAATAGAGGTGACGGCTGCATAACACTGTGTATATATTTAATGCCGCTGAAATGTACACTTTAAGATGGTCAATTTTATTTTATATGAATTTTACTTCAAGTAAAAAAGCTAAGATTTACGTGTTGGATGGCTGGATGAGAATCTTTGCTATACCTCTCACTGTCTTAATGGGTAATACTAATTGGGCAACTTATTCTCTCTCCTGATTTCAGTTTTCTGATCTGCAAAATGGACTTCACACTCACAGAAGTGCTGAACAGGACTGAACTGAGAGGTGTTTGACTGGCATACAGAAGTGGTCAAAGTTTTAGTTATTATTAGAGCTGCTGCTGAAAGTTAGGAGGTCTGAAGATCAGAAATAAGAGTAAGACTGAGTCTTTCAGCTTAAATTTTCTTGTCCTGACCAACAGTGGAGACTCGGACTCTGGAGACAAAATAGTAATAGCCACCACCATGCAATAATAGCAAAAGGTGTGTCACATTTAAATATCCCTTTAGAGTTGTAAAATGGTTAAGCCCATCTCATCTGACCCAATATACACCCAATATTCTTGATCACAGGGAGGAGACTTACCACACATACGGCCTCTCAGCACTGAGCCTGGTCTGCAGAAGAGGAAAGCCTTCTCCGTTTCTAATGAATTGCTGTCAGCTACCAGCATTTCAGACGCAAGCTGGAAGGAGTACATGGGTTCTTTATTGAGTGTCCTTTTCAGCCGATTTGTGATAGTTTCCAAAGTCTTAATGAGCCGCTGCTGATTTTCTAATTCAAGGGTATCGTTTCTTTCATCAGGTAATGGCACACTAGCTAGGATAAAAACAAACAAAAAAAATAAAACACACCACACCACTCGGTGTTTCAGGAAGCCATTTGTAGTTAGTTTTTACCAAATAGAAATGGCACATTAAAAAATCCTTCATGAAAAACTAATTGAAAGTAAACTCAACCATTACCCACTGAACAAGTAAGTACATGGGTAATATTAAGGACAACACAATTTATTTGAATCCTTTGTTGAATTCTCACAAGTTGGATCTAGATCACCTTTTGGGGACATTCTTCATTGTCACATATTAAATTCCCATAAATTCTTGAATGATCAAAACACACCTTGGTTCAACATGCCAAGATGAGAACAAAGCAGAGTGTTTATTTCTGTGAGAACCATAAAATATATCTTTGGTATGAACAGCAAAAGATGATAAGACTTAATTGATTGTGCGTGCTCACTAACTTTAAGTGCCAGGGTCATTTCATAATAATGACAACAAACAGGAGATTTGAGAAACAGACTCCCAATCAGGAATTTCACCTTTTTCTAATGGAGTTTATCCTTACCTGTGATGTTAAAGATTAACTTAATTTTGTGGTCAGATAACAGGGCACTTCTTTGAATCCGTGACGATCTGGCTTTGCCAATGCTGGTGGATGTTTCTTGCACAGCATCTAAGAAGTCATCGTAAGAGTAATCCAACCTGTTGGCTGCGCCCCAACCACCTGGTCCTGGGTAATTGGGGCAGAGAGACAAATAACTGCTGAGAAAGTGGCATCTTCTTCAACACCGAGGCTCTAATGTGAGGCCACAAGTCAAAGAGCACTTGACCATTTTCCTAAACTGTCCATCGTGTACCACAGACAGGGTCTGGTCTCTCAGCTTGTAATTTTGGAGTACGTCATATTTGATTTACATCACCAGTGAGTTACACCTAAAGAGGAAAGAAAAGTATGTAGGGAGCTACCTAGGCATTTATACTATTTTTGTCTTGAGTTAAGAGTTGCTTATCTTAGTTCTAGAGATAAATCTGCTGCCTTGAACATTAGAACTCAAGGCTCATCTGCCTTCAGACTCCAGGATTCACACCATGGGGGGCCCTTCCACCCAATCTCAGGTTCTTGGGCTTTAGGTCTTAGACTAAGAATTGTATCATTAGCTTCCTTGCCTCTGAGGCCTTTGCACTTGGACTGAACCATGCTGCTAGCATCCCAGGGTCTCTAGCTTGCACATGGCTTATTTTGGGACCATTTTGTTATCATAATTGTGTGAGCCAATTCCCCAGTAAATCCCTTCTTATTTATTGATACATATCCTATTGGTATTGTCTCCCTAAAGATAGAACAGGGGGGAGGCACAGAATTCAAATCAATTGCTTTTTCCCTGCAGAGCTTATTCTATTTTTTTTTCATTTTTAAATATTGTCTTTATAAACATAATGCACATAAATAGATTTCCTTTGGGGAAACTTATGCAAGATATCTGCATCAACTTTTATAAGTGGTGGTAGTTTCCAAAGGCAGTAGATAAATTAAATGCTTGTATGATGCATCTACCTGAAGGCAATCTGGCTGTGCAGACCTGTCTAGATGACCTGACACCACTGTGGTTAAATCAGTGGAATTATTACTAACATGATTAATGTCAGAAACAGAAAGGATATCTGCTGTAATATGAATTAATACTTACTGTCTCAGGTAACCTTCTAATTACTTATTTATTTAATGCTTAAAATGACCTTAAGAAGTGAAAACTCTTATATACCCATTTTGTAGGTGAGAAAACTAAGGCACATCATTGTTGGATAACTTGCTCAAGACCACACAGTTAGTAGATGTGAATCCAGGCCTGAGACCACGATAGTTGATGGTAGAATTCAAGTGCTAACCCACTATGTTATCACTATAATTTTTCTAAACACTACTTTGAAAGTTCTGGACAGTTTTACAAGAACAAAATAAAAAAAGAAGTATAATTACTGGACAGGATAATGTTGCCAAGACCCAAGAGAAACCATTGAAATCATCTAAAAATATTAAGGCCATAAGCTAAATAGCCAGACATATTAGCCAAAAATCACATACTACACTTAACAAATAACCTTACTAAAAATGTTCAGAGTCTATTGAAGAAAACAACAAAATTTCATCAAAAAAAGACTTAAATAAATTGATCCTTAACATATTCAGGAATCTGAATATTCTTTGTGTGCTAATAATTTTACATTAATGGCTTATTTGCAATTTAAATTTCATACCACGTAAGAATTGCAGATTGTATGCTACAACGATTACTGTTCTCCTCCCTCATATTAATATTGGAATTGCATTCTCTTAATGTGACTCAGTTTTCTTAGTTTGCATTATTCTGAAGTATTTGACTAATAAAATAATTTTTTCAGTATCCAAATTTGGTATACCCACAGTGGTCATTATGCATGTTATCAAAGCATATTGTCATCTTAAAATACTTAATAAATATATTAATAAAAGTTCATTTTTCCACTCTGCCTCGCTTTTCTGGCATTATTATTTATAGACTAGTCTTACAAACTACCATGCTATGTAATTTAATTACCAATTGCAAAGCCATTTTCATAGTCATAATTATATTCTAGGCAATATTTTTTGGTCAAGTCCTCCAGTCTGCAGTCAATGTCATCAGCGTCACTGCAAAATGATGGGACCTGCAAGGAAGGAAGGAAGACGGTAAGTGTAAGTCACATGTCTGTGTGCGTTGGTTGGGTCCCTCGCTCTCCTGGTCTTCACATCTCCATCAGCAGGAGAGAAGGGAGGGCCCAGAGCTCTATGTATTCCTCAAAAGGCTCCTGACCCTGCTCTCCCTCCTCCCCTAGAGCATCCCACTGCCTGCAGACAGTCAGCATTACTCTCACGCCTTTGATCTCTGCCACCAGAAGCCTAGGGCTCCTGGGATATCTGTCTCTGAATTTCCCTGAATGGCCATTTAGATCTGTTTCGCTGACCCTGTCTCCCAGGCATCTCCCAGTATCCCAAACCTTCTCTGTCCTCGGAAGCTTATGACCTGTAATCACCAAATCTCCTACTACTTTTTTAGTTTCTCTCTTTATGTTTCCTTTGCCTTTGCTCTAAATGAAACCTGATTTTTCCATTTTCTGGGATATTTTCCCCAAAATATCCTGGAAATACTAGGAATTCTAGGATTCTGGAATTCTGGGTAGACCAGAGAGAGGGAAGTGTCCTCCATATTTTTCATTGCTGTTTCCACCACATTCCCTCACATTTGCTAAAGCCTCACGTTCTCAAGTTTACACCAGCACTCTACCACTCATCGCCGGTCCTGTGGCGCTCATCTGCAGCCTTCTCCACTCTGGGTCACTTCCTCTCCAAGAACGTTCAGTACCTGCCTGTTATCATTCTTAGTGGTGGGCATATTTGTCTTGCTAATCCTTCTATCTCCTGGCTTCTCCATTCCTTTTTTTCTTCTTTCTTGTTTTTCAGCCTTACTTTGTCACTCACTCCATCGTCACACCTTCAGACCTCGTCATTATTAGAAATTGACCCTCTCCGACTCTTAGGAATCCAACAATTCTTTTACTTCTGCTGAATTTATAAGACATCATCCCCAAATTTAGCAAACACACAAGAAGTCACTTTCACATGCTTTCAGTGCAGGTTCTATTAAATAGCTAAGGGATACTTCAGCAGTTTTGGTTGAAGTATAATTGATATGAGTGTATTGTTGCCTTTTCAAATAAAGCTTTGTAATCACAGTGGTCAAATGAGTGTATTCTTTTCTTGGTTTGATAGCAACAATAATAACATCTTCTTAGAATTTGGCTTTATTGAATAGACTTACATTAAGCATTTTCCAACAAGTGTTTATTGTCACTATGTTTAACGCACTTATAATGATGTTCGGCACATGGCCAACAGCATCATAAAATGTGTGTTAACAAATAAATAAAATGTTACCCCCTCTGTTAGGCATACAAATATGTGTACAGCATGTTTCTGCTTTCAAGATGTTCAATAGAGTAAATATATTGTTCTTCTCTCTTTTCATTACTGAAATAGTCCAAAACAAAAATGCATGAAAAAGAAAATTCTTTAAATGCTCATTAAGTCCTCCTCATAAAAAAATATATATAGTCTACAATGTTTGGCATTTTTGTCAGGCCTTAATAATAAAGCAGACAGTCTCAAGCCACATGGATTCTAAGCTTCCCTGACTTTCTGAGTCAGGGCTTTTTTTTTTTTTTTTTTTTAAGTTTTAATGCATATTTACTTAACATTCATTCCAGAAGTCTAAAACTTATGACTAATTCTAAAAGGCTTTTCAGTGCTCCTGACTTTCTGAGTCCTGTCTTTTTTTTTTTTTTTTTTTTAAGTTTTAATGCATATTTACTTAACATTCATTCCAGAAGTCTAAAACTTATGACTAATTCTAAATATTAGGTACTAGTTTGGATCATAGACAAGAACAGAATAATCCAGATGAGGAGTTTTATTTGCAAATGACGCAGGAGTCTATAAAATTCCATAACACTGCCCCTTTAAACACCACACACAATAAAGAATACTACTGAAATACCATCTTCCCCAGCGTGGTCTCAAATGCATCAGAAAACTTCTTCAACAAATCTGTGTCATCACAACGAGTGGCTTTGTACTGCATTTCAAAGGACTTGAATCCATGGTTTGCAAAACGTTTTACTGGAAAATGTTGGACAAAACAGTTTCAGCTGGTTAGTGTCTTCACAATGAAGATTTAACTTTCTGTTTGATAACTGAAACTTCATATTTTAATTCTAGTATGATTTGTGGAGTTGTTATAAAAACGTTCAGGAATGTTTCTAGGCATTAGTTGATCATAATTAACCAAGAGCTATGCAGCCCTCTGCTGTTTCCCAGTTTGTTTCTGATATATTATTCTTTACTGTCCAAGCATATGAAAAAGTGAGTATTTAGGGAATCAGAGATATAAAATTGTTTTCATTATATCCCTGGGAAATTTTGAAAAATCTTGGCTAGTTCAAAGCTATCATATTTTATACTCATATAAATTTATGCTACTTATATTTATATGAGATTTTCAGCCAACAGACACTCAAAATTTTCTAAATATGTACAATCATATTCCCTTATAGTGTAATTTCTGCAGAATCAAATGTCTTCTTGGAGCAGAAGTACTTGGTTAGACTCAGCAAGATGTTATAAAATATAAGGGCCAATGCCTCTTGACAGCATCCTACTGCTCGTCTATGTGAAAGAGGTGAGTGTACTCTTTTCTGTTACTTTTCCAATTTGGGGAAAAAGAAAACAACATCCCAAATAAGTGGGCTTTATCCTTTTCTAAGACACAAGCATTTAAATTCCACCTATGGTACTAAATCAAATATTCACTCCCAAGGTCATTTATGCACTCTAGTCAAAGATCTTGGGTTATTTTGATAGAAATATAAATGTAAGATTATAGAATAACTCTACAAATAAATATTGGGTCATTGGGAAAGCTGTGACACATTGTTGCATAGAAAAATGTGTCACTAGGTTTTTCCACAACCTAATAAAAATCTAAGGAGAAGGTGACAGGTCTGTTTTATACCATGGTGTATGCTGGATCTTTTTTTTACAATATAAGCTTGGCAGCAGACCCTGAGTCTTAGATGTTTCTAAGATATTTTCAAGTTTAGAGGCCAAGAACGAAGGCTGACAAGTGTCTTTAGATATTTCTAGTAAATAGCAAGAGGGCTAAGATAGTTTTGCTTTCAAGTGAATTTTTCTCTACAGTGATCCAATCTAGAACAAGATTCTGGTGGATAATATTTTAAATTCAGGGAAAAGCAATTCTCTTAGTCACTAACATTTCAAATTCATGGCACCATTTCCCACTAATTTCTGCAAAAATGCATTTTCTTCTTCAATACATGGAGGTTTACATACACACACAAACACATATGATTAGGGTTCAGAATAAAATTGACCTACTGGCACAGTCTGGCCACTCAGTGGAGTATGGTGGATTCCAGATACCATCTTCATAAGCACAATAATACTTCTCAGTGGACCCTTCGGTGAAATCATAGCCATCCAAGCAAATCAATGTGCAGTTAACTCCAGTACTATCGTGAGTGCAAATAAAATCTCCATTTACAGGTGTAAATGGAACTTCACAGGGAGAACCTATGTGAAAAAATGTATCAGTCATATACAGTGATATAAGAAGGATATATTAAATTTCAGAAGTCGAAGCTGAACTTTGAAAAGGACTCCTCTTGTCTATCACTATTCCTAGAAAAACTTACATTGTCAATCCTTAGTGTGGGGTGGTGGCAACCTCTTCTTTTTGTACCTAGATAACCACAAATTAAAAAGTTGTACTTAGGGAACCAGCAGATGGCATGACGGTTAAGGCACTGGACTTCTATCTGGCTGACCATGGTTCGAGTCTCAGACCTAGTGGCTTAAAACTCACGCCGGGTGTGTGTGAGTATGTGCCCAAAGTTCCGAGGAGAGAATGAAGTAGAAGGGATTATGTCATGGCCATAATTACCCAGGGAGGTGATTTCTCACTTTCTATCTCTCTGGTGAGCGCACATGCCCTATAGCGAAAATATCTCTTAAAAAAAACAAAAACCAAAAAACAAAAAATACCAAAACTGTAGCTATGCTTAATTAGAAGTCATGCATATTTTATAAAAAGCTAAAAATAATTCTGACTTAGGGTCATTATTTTTGGCATTTCTTTCATAAAAACAAAAACTAGACAACATTACACAGTGAGTACATTTTCAGAATTTGGCTCCCCAGACATTCAAAATAGAATCACGTCAATAATACTTGGTAGCCATAGAAAACATATTAATAAAATGTAAAAGAAAAAAAAAGACAAAACATTAATAAAATGTAAAAAACTACTTTTATCTATCATGAGGTCAATGAATAACAATTGTAAACCTAAATAACAATAACAATTGTCAGTGTTCTAATGGAAAATCTATTGCTCAGAGCCTATTTCCTTTTATGAAATATTGATAGACACTGCAGAGCAATCATACATTAAATGTCGACTAGAATTTGGGCAACTTATAAATAAAATACCTTTTATGACGATGCGAATGTTACATGTTCTGTTATTGCCTGAGGGGTCAGTGGCTGTGTATCGCACAATAGTCTCCCCATGAGGGAAAAGATCTCCCTGTGTGTGACTTCTGGTGATGACCAATGCAGCCCCTGGAAAGGAAAAAAGGGATTCAATTTGGCATTTGTCTGTGGTCACTTTATTACGCTCTGATTTGAAGTTTCATTTTCTCTCCTTGCAAATCAGTGGATCATTCCATTTATATTGGACTTGTCTACGAGTAGAAAACAAAGATGTAATATTTATACAATAACATGGAAATAGAAGACTCAAAACTCCATTAAATAAGAACCATTCTTGCTAAATAAAGACCTGTCTTTGAATAGGTCAGTCTATCGGACCATTGGGAGTTTAATTAAGAAATCTATTTTAATTTGCATTTTTATTGTTGCTTTCTGGGTTTTAGTGAAACCTTTAAAGTGAACTTCAGTTGGGTATACTCAGTTTCTTTCTACCTTGCTATGAACTTTTATAATTTGTATGGCAAGTGTTTAAGAACTGAGTATGGAGACATTGGATTGTGCTAGAGGTATCATAGACTGCATAGTTGATGCTTTTGGTACAACTCAAGCAAAGAGACTCAATAAACTCATTGTAACAATTTCAGGTACCACACCTAGCAAGGCTAATGTCCACTGATTATTGAAGGAAAAAACCCCCATGAACAGGAAAGCTTAATCATGTTAAATTATATTTAATTACAGTGGTAGCATTAAAATATTTTTATTACAGTTATCCATTTTAATTAGACATTTTTTTGCTATAGTTTATATATACTCACTGGAGAGAGAGAGAGAGAAAGAGAGCAAGTGAGCAAGCACCCCTCAGAGGGGATGACCGTGCCTCAATCCCTTCTCCTCCATTCTCCTCTCAGGATTTGGGTTACACACACAGGCACCTGATGTATTCTTTTAAGCAATCATGTTAGGAACTCAGACCATGCAGTCATCCATGTAGGACCCAGCCACCTAAACCACCACACCACTAGCTGGCCCTAAAAAAGTTTTTTAAAATAAAATACAGGGGCCAGCAGGTGGCATGGTGGTTAAGGAGTTGGACTCCCACATGGCTGACCAAGATTTGAGTCCTGGACCTTGCGGTTTACTTTCTCACTTTCTCTCTCTCTTGCTCCGTCCCTCTATGGTCAAATTAATAATAAATAAATAAAGTTAAATAAAATAATTCTTAAAAAAATATATTAAAGAAAACTAAATAAAGTATAACCCAGTGTTACCATGCTGATAACAAAATTCCCACAGTCTCACCTGAGTTGTCTGAAAACTGAGGCTCATCCCAGCTTGCCACATGCTCCTTTTCTGAAACTTGAAGTGGAGGTGGAGAGCGGCACCAGTCGATGACAGGTGGTTCTACATCTGAAAAACATGACAAAGACTTCAGACAAAGAAGTCATAACTGATCATCAAAATGATACAACACAGAATTGAAGGCTGCTGGTGGAAACCTTGAAGTTGTAAGAAACAAAGCTGGCCTTGTGGCTCCTCTGATGATGAAGTATGTTGTACCCTTGATGTCAACGTCCAAAGAGTTGCATTTTGCTATACTGCCCTCTATCTGTTGAAGAAGGAATATCAAGTTCCTAAAACCATGAGCACAGCTGTGAAAGGCAATTGTGGATGTGATGAGCATTGACTTTGTGGGTTCTGCCCACAATCGTAGAGCTGACCCACTAAGAAGGGAAGCAAATGGCCAAGCCACGAGACTCCTCTTAGCCGAAGGATCAAGACAGGGCTGACAGATGGCTAAATGGAAAATCCACGGGGCGGAGGTCTGAGCCATGTTGGAGTACAAGCAAGATGTGCATCTTTCTCTCTCTCTCTCCAGTGAGTGCACATGCCCTCTGGCAACGACAAAGAATCAGAGGTACAAGGAGGTACAAGCAGATGTGCTGTGTCCAAAGGGTAGAACTCCACTTCGAAGCAAGTGAGGAAGTATCTGTGGAATGCCAGGCAGAAGCCTTCCCACCTGCCTCTCATTTATCAGTAAGACACCAACACCCTAGAGACATTTTTTTTGTTTGTTTTTGAAAGAAATTTTTGCTATAGGGCATATGCATTTGCTGGAAAAACACAGAGAGAGAAATTGAGAAATCAACTCCCAGGGTGGATGGCCATGCCACAATCCCTTCTCTTCCATTCTCCTCTCGGGATTTTAGGTATACACAACACACACACACACACACACACACACACACACACATGCCCAGCATGAGTTTTAAGCCACCAGGTCTGGGATTCAAACCAGTCAACCATGTAGGAGTCCAGCTCTTTAACTATGACACCACTTGCTGGCTCCCTACAGAAACGTTTTAAACAGGTAGGCTTTGGAATATTTTCTGTCTGTCTTTTCTTATGTTTTCTCTGTGTCTCTTTCTTCTTGCTGTTTTTCCTTTTTTTTTTTCTTTTTAGGATTTTGCCCTAGGGCCTGTGTGCTCACAGGAGAGAGACAGAGAGAGACAATGAGAGGGAAAGTGAGAAATCACTTCCCAGGAGGATGGCCCCACTGCAATCCCTTCTCCTCCATCCTCCTCTCAGGATATGGGGCACACATGAACATGTGCCCAGCCTGAGTTTCAAGCCACCAGGTCTGGGACTTAAACCCCAGTTGGTCATGTGGACGTTCAGTGATCTGACTATTACACCACCTGCTGGCCTCTCCTTCTCCTTTTTCTTCTTCCTTCCCTTTTCCCCTCTTTTTTAAAAATAATTATTTTATTTTATCTTTGTATTTATTTTATTTTTCCAATTTGGCCAGAGAAGAACAGAGTGAGAGAGCAAGAAAGAAAATGAGAAAGCAAGCCACCAGGTCCAGGACCCGAACTGTGGTGGGCCATGTAGGAGTCCAGCGCCCTTAACCACCACACTACCTGCTGGGCCCTCCTTTCTTTTATAATTTGGAATTCCAGCTACCATCTAGAGATTTGAGTACACATTACACATTTCGCCATGCTGATTCTCCATTATGAAAAATTAAAACTTGGCAAACTCCTGAAACACATTTCCACATTTAAAATCATAGTATCAGATGAAAAAAAGAGCCAAGATATTTTCCATTCAACTTGTAAGGCTCATGTCTTAAAGAATACTGAAAAGGCTGTATGTACTTAAGGATATGGTTAATAATGTAAAATCCAAGAAAACACTACATAAAACAAGAACTGGAAAGTGTGCAGTTGGAATAACATCAGAGGTCACTGGTGAGCTTGATGACAGTAACCTAGGAGTGAAAGAGACAGAAACCAGGGCCAGCACATGGTGTCGTGAAGGCACACTCCATGTGGACTCCCACATGGCTAACCACAGTCAGAACCCCAGACCTGGGTTCATGCCAGATGCATGTGCGTGCATGTCTAAAATCCCAGGAGAATGGAGGAGAAGGGATTGTGGTGTGGCCATCCCCCTTAGGGGGTGATTTCTCACTTTCCCTCTCCTGGTCTCTCTCTGGCAAGTGCACACACCCTATGGCAAAAACCAAAAAGAAAGAGACAGAAACCAGACTCGTGTGGCTTTGAAAATAAATGGCAGTTGAGACCAGCAGATGGTGTAATCATTACGTCACTGGACTCCCACGTAGTTGACCATGGTTCGAGTCCTGGACCTAGTGACTTAAAACACATGCCTTGCACATGTGTGTACATGCCAAAATCTCATGAGGAGAATGCAGGAGAAGAGATTGCAGTGTGGCCATCCCCTTAGGGGGTGATTTCTCACTTTCCGTCTTTCTATCTCTCTAGCAAGCCCACATACCCTACAGCAAAAATTCTCTCTTTAAAAAAAAGAAAAGAAAAGAAAAGAAATGACAGTTAAGGAAAAACTAATGATAACCATTGGGAATGTTTCAAAAGACTCATATGGGAAGAAATCAAAGAGATCCAGTGCTAGTTAAAGGGTATGGAGCGGGACTAGCAAGTGGTGTGGTGGTTTGGGCACTGGACTCCCATATGCTGACCACGGTTTGAGTCCCGAACATGGTGGCTTGCTCGCTCTCTCTCTCTCTCTCCCTGACTCATTCTGTGAGCACTCATGCCCCGTAACAAATTTTAAAAAAATGAATAAAATTAAGTAATTCTTTAAAAGATAAACAATATGCAGGACTCAGAGAGAGTTGCTCGAGCAGATTTCAATAACAGTAGGAAGAGCTAGTGGAAAGGGAGTCGTTGAAGACGGAAGAGAAGGAAAGTCCCTGGGGTACTGGACTATTTTCGCCAACACTGAAATGATTTGAAGACAACTTACCGATCACCTTGACATGGAAAGTACAGCTGGCTTGATTGCCGGCGAGGTCAGCTGCCGTGTACGTGATGGCAATGTCTCCAATTGGGAAAAGGTAAGGGGGAGTAAAAGCCGGATGAACATGGACTGACACCTTTGGAGGGTAAATAAACATTTTGGAAGTAAGATTTATGTCAACAGTCCGCTTATTCTTTTTAATTCATATATTATTAGTAAGGTCAAAAATACTTCATATGGGGAAAGAGACAAACAAACAAAAGCCAGGCATAGGCTTCTGGCATATTTATTCCCAGACTATTTTGTTTATATAATTTATAGAGTTGGAATGCATGTGGAATGTTGTTCCCCATTTTTAAAAAAAGAATTATTTATTTAATTTTTATTAATTATTATTAATATTATTATCTGATCAGTGAGCGAGAAAGGGAAAGTGAGAATGCAACCCACCAGGTCTGGGACTAGAACCGTAGTCGGTCATGTGGGAGTTCAGCACCTTAACGACCATGCCACTTGATGGCCCCATATTCCTTTTGTTTTAAACAAAATACTTTTAAATATTTATGGGGCTGGATGGTGGTACATTGGTAAAAAAAAACCATGTGCTGCCAGAATGACTGCCTGGAAAGTTTCCAGGTTCACGTGCTTGAGACTGCCCTGGGTACATCAGGAACACTGTGCAGCCACCATCCCAGGTAAACGGGGGTGAACTGCAGCATCAAGACCCGGGTAGAGGGGTCAGCTGGTGATTAAGGTACGGGACTCCCACATGACCAACTGCAGTTTGAGTCCCGGACCTGGTGGCTTGCTTTGTCATTTTCCTTCTCTCTGGTGAGTGTGCATGCCCTATAGCAAATTTTAAAAAGTAAATAAATCAAATAAAATAAATAATTCTTTAAAAGAATGAAAAAAATACCTGGGTGGGTGTGTTACCTCTCTTTCTCTCTGTCTCTCTCTCGCTCATAAAATAATTTAGAAAACCAAACCTTGCTTATAGTCTTTTTATTCCTTATAATAAATTTTCATAAACAGGATGATTAAGCCAAATCATGAACACTTTCTTGGTAGAAGACTCAATTTTTTTCTCCAAAGCACAGTAATTACTTGCATTCTCATTGTCAATGTCTGATAATGTCAAGGACAACGTCCTCAAAGTTCCTGATCTATATTAAATATCATCATTTTTCAGGCAAGAAAAAAGACATTATTTTAATTCAGTTTCTTCATGCATTATGCTAAAATTAAATTTTCATATGTTTGAATATTATATATTTTTTCTTTCTGAATTATATATTTACTTTCTTCATCCATTTGAAAATTGTGATGTAATAACAATAAGTTTGCCTTAGCATGCTATGTAATAAACATTCTAACCTTTGAGAAATTTGAAGTTTTTTTTTTTCCATTTTGGTATCTTTTATTTAGAATTGTTTAAAATGCAAATTCTAAGAATATTTTGTAGTCAAATATATTTATTTTCACTGCATTTTTAAAAAATTGTTGAGGCCCAGCTACACTAGCATGTATGAACATGGATTGACATCTTTGAGAGTTCTGAGTTCACATGAGAGTTTCAGGTTCAACTCCTAGCCCACCCTAAAAAGTCAAGCATGGTAGAATATACCTCTAGCCCCAGCTACTAGGGAGTCTGAGGTGGGAGGCTCATGATACAGTGGAGCCTTGTCTAAAGTATAAAGGGCAAACATATGAGCACATGTTTCAGATAAGCTTAGAAGGCCATTCATGAAGTGATTTAATAAGCATCCATTTGATGGTGGCTTTTTAAATAATGGCAAAAACTGGAAATGCAGTTGTGTATAAGAATATAACTTTTTATTTAAAAATAATCACTCACTATTTATAAGCTAAATGATCCCTTCCCAGGATATTCTAAAATCCATATACACATAACCATCTATTATGGTATGGTACCATTCTATTTATCTTATATCATATTTTTATTTTTGATGGATTCAACTGTCCTTCATTATTATTTTACTTAAGTCTTCTGAATACTTTAATCTGTGTATTCTTCTAGTTCACACTTCAGAATTATTCTGTCATGTTCCAAACATATTCTGTTGATCATGTCATTTCTATATTTGTATTCTATAACTATTTAGTTTTTCCCATCTACAAATATGTCATGGATTTCCATTTGATTTCATTTTTTCACCTGTCAGTGTTTCATATACATTGTAAGTAGGATCTCTTTCAAATAACTTATTCTGTAACATTATATCGCTTATTTAGTGGGGTTTGTGGGAAAGATTTATCTGTATCTGGGTACTCACTTCAAATTGTTATTTAGCTCCAGGAAATTAAATCAGGTATACACTCAGTAAGTTTCAAAGGCTCATTCAGAACACAGACAAAAATTTGGGAGGACAAGTTATGGTTTGAACAGGTTATATGGAGAACATAAAGTAGAGGTCTAACATATGAATAATTGGTATTTCCAAAAAAGCAAATAGGAACAAATACTCTTAAGATGTCGAACAAATCCTCAAGCTAGAAAAAGCTATGCCATTGCAGCTGAAAAAGGACTTGATGTACCAGCCAAAGCATGTAAGCAAAACCATCCCCGAATTCATATATCATGAAGGATAATTTCATATATAATGAAATTTCATATAATAATTTAATATATCACGAAGGATACTCACAGGATTCAGGAAGAAAAAAAAATACCTAAAAGGGGAAACTAATCAGTATACATCATCTTCTCTTAGTCATTAAATGCTAGTCTAGAAATACAAATATTCTTGTATATGTAAGACTCTG
This sequence comes from Tupaia belangeri chinensis, assembly GCF_000334495.1. Lineage (NCBI taxonomy): Eukaryota > Metazoa > Chordata > Mammalia > Scandentia > Tupaiidae > Tupaia > Tupaia belangeri. The sequence continues at coordinate 1,703,428 of NW_006159542.1, forward strand.
TAACTATACCTCCTATATATACTTTTTCTGAAGAAAAGGATTTTGAACATACCAACCAAGAGATGAATCAAACTAAAAACCTCACAAGCAGGAAAAGTTATGCTATGAAACAACTGTCAGCAAACACCAAAGCTACATAAACAAAGACTCAGTCTGAAAAACTGTGGTAAATGTGGTTACAAAACAGATACCAAAGGTTATAATTTTGGGAAGGAAATACACTACATATAAAAAAAACAATAATTAGCCAATAATAAATTGGAATAAAAAATCTCCTATTATATCAATAATACCTAAACTGGCTAAAAGTTAAAATGATAATTTGCTCATCTGACTTGGGAGAGACTCCATAGATAATTCTATTTTTTCCCCACAGATAATTAGATTTCTGTATGTTTCAAAAACATTTTTAAAAGAGTATATACTCCTTCCACATATGATAGTGGCTCCAAAGTTGACAGTATGGATGTTAAGGAACCCCATATTCTAAGAAGAGCTCCTAAGCATGGGCAAGGTGCAGGAGGATTACATGCAGTGGCTGAACTTGTCCCAGGTCCTGGTGCTCACCACCAGCCACAGGAGCAAAGAGATTTCATGGACATAGGTAGAGCACTGGGACATTTCCCCTGTCTTCTGCCTCAGGGAAGGTTTGGAGAGAGTAAATGCCTTAGCTGAAGGGGCTGGGCTTGGAACACTGGAATGGGGCAGGGGCATCTACATGAAGGAGATGCTGACACCTCATTCCCAGGCTGGATGATGACTGGGCAGTAGAAACCTATAGATTCACCCTCAAGTAGAGAGTTCTGGGTAAGAATGAGGCCCACAGTTTAGGAACACAAATGAGTGTAAACAGAGGCCCGTTTCTGTCCTGGTGGATGTTGAAGACAGGACACGTGTTCAAACGAGACTTGGGAGAGGGACGGATAGACTAGGAGGAGGAGTACTCTGATCACAGACTGACCTACACTCTCGTTCTTCAGCATGGTGAAGATGTGCAGGCCAAGGGAGCAGATGGCAGTTCTTGAGTGGTTCTACAATACCCCACTCTAGAGGTTTTTTGTTTTTGTTTTTGATTTTTTAAAAGATTTTTAAAGAACATGTGTTCACCAGAGAGACAGAAATCGATCACAAAGCGCTGGCCATGATGCAATTATCCTCTCCTCCATTATCCTCTCAGGATTGGGTGCACATGTATCCAGCATGCGTTTCAAGCTGCCAGGTCCAAGATTCTAACTGCAATCGACAATGTGGGAATCTAGCGCCTTAACCGCCATGCCACCTACTATCCCCCTCCATTCTAGAGTTTTTAAGAGGTTGTGAGATATATCACAAGGCCTGTGCCAAAGAGGCCCTGTCAGAGTGCCCTTCCATGTCAACTGTACGGGAAGGGAGCATGCCCCTGCAGGGCTTCCTGCAGAATCTATAGATGTGTTGGTCAAGAGCCAATGTTGGATGCTCGCTTCTCAGAGTGCAGCAAAGAGAGAGGGTAATGCAGCATTATCTAAATGACAGCTGTCTGGACCCTTCCTTGAAGTACTCCACTGAGCCCAGCAGTGGTGGCAGAGGCAGCAGGAGTGCTGCTGCATTATGCTGGACACTATGTGAAAGGTTCCAAGTTCACATCCTGGATCTGCCTCATCACACCGTGATCCTGGGTGCCTGCAGGCTTAGCGTAGGATCATGGCATGAAGACTGTTGAGGGTGCCTCCCCCCTCTCTTATGAAGGAAATAAATAAATAAAACTCCTTTCCCAGTTGCATTTGTTTCCTATTGTTGTCATAACAGATTCCTACAAATTTAGTGGCTTAAGACAATACGTATTTGTTATCATATGGTCCTATAGACTAAATACACTGGGCCTTACAGGGTTAAAAATCAAGGTGTCAGAAGGGTTGAGTTCCTTTCTGGATGCTCTAGAGGGAGAATGTGTTTCTTTGCCATTTCTAGCTTCTAGAGGCTGTCTGCACACCCCCCTTCCTCTAAGTTCAAAGCCAGCAGTGGCCGGCCGAATGCTTCTCACTTCACATTTCTTTAATCCTCCCTCTGTCCTAGCAGCTCTCTCTAATCAGAGCTGGGAAAGATCTTCCTCTCTTAGGGTCTCCTGTGAGCAAGCTGGGTCCCCTTGAGTAATCCGGGGTAATCACCCCATCTCATGATTCTAACTTAATCACGTCTGCATCATCTCTCTGCCACGTGCAAAAACAGATTCACAGGTTCTAGGGATTAGGACAAGAATATGCTTGGAGTGGCCATTATTCTGTTTCTCACACCAGCTGGGACCCAGAGAAGCCTGAAACCGAGGGGGTGGGTACAGAAGCAAAAAGCTTCCACAGCTGCTCCCTCTCCAAGTCACTCAGGCCAGCTCTGAGCGGCAGGAGGAAAAGCTTTGAAGTGGATTCAAGACTCTAGTTTTTATTTAGATAGCAAGACTCTTCTTTTTAATCCTTGAAAGTGGGTTTTAATTATGGAACTTGACTATCGTTATACCTCAGAGTAACCAAAGTATGTGACCGGAGAAAAATGTTCTTTTCAATTAGTGCCTTTCCTAGTTCGGACTGTTCAAAAGGAGTTACACAATTATAGATGGGATCACATTATACACATAATTTAGCATCTTACTTTTTCACCAAGAAATTTTTTCGTTTTTGAAAATTGTCTTAGGGGATAATCAGAGGTGAAGACAGAGGCTTAGTCATATGAGGATGGTCACAGTAGTATCATTAGCATTGGTTCTTTTCTTTCTTTTTCTTAATCTGATTCAATAAATTCCCCCCTCCCCCAAAGTATAAACTGCTTTGCTTGTCTGTGTTTTGTAAATATTCTACATTGTGATAAGCCAGAGATGCCTACACCAGAGATTCCTATCACTTCTGGAGAAATTCACACAACAATACGGAGTAATCTCTGTAAATTTATGAACGTCGAACTTGAATGGGCCCCCACCATAGCCAAGAATCCTACTGTATTTCTCTACTCCCCTAATGCCTCATACTTCAAAACTCTCTCCTTCTGGTTAATCCCTCTAATTGCACTCGGGATCTAAGCACGTTTGACCATGGAGCCATACATGAGAGCCTGTCTTCTCTTTTCCTAGTGCTCTTAGCTTTTCCATCTCAATGGATTCTTTCCATTTCTCTCTCTATTCTTTGAAGCATATGCAAGTTCTTCTCCATGTGGACTGATTAACAGTCCCCTCCCTCCACCCCAGATGTCCATTCCCTAATCCCTGGAAACTGAACACGTTACTTTACGTGGCAAAAGAGACTTAGCAGATATGACTGAATTTAGAATTTTATAGTGGGAAGATTATTCTGAGTTCTCCATGTGGGCTAAATCTAATCATAAGAGTCCTTATGAGAGAGTGGCAGGAGAGTGGGAATGAAAAAGAAAAGATGTGGCTGTGGAACAGAGATTAGAACAATGCAGCCATAGCCTTGAGAATGTGGTAGTTTCTAGAAGCTGGATGAGACAAGAATTGAATTCTCTTTCAGGGCCTCTAGAAGGAACAAGCCAGTGACTCCATGTTCTCTGCTCAGCTTCCCAGGAATATCAATGCACTGGATCCTCACAGTTTTCCTTTGGCCTAAGATTAAGGGTATTTTGTGAGTCTAGCATCTCCTACTCCATAAAATCAAATGAGCTATAAATTGATATTCAGTCACCATTTTAAGTCTGTCCCTTCATTTTTATATTTCCTTAGTAATTTCTGTCAGAATTAAAGGCTAGGGATTTAGATGGCTGTGGTTATAATTTCCAGAATTCTACGTGATTATAGGAATTTTGGCCTACAAATGGTTTTAATAATTTAATCCATCTACTGGAACTGTATGATTGGTTATCGGTTCCCTGCAATCTTAGAGAAAGCCACCACGTAAAAATACCCTTCAAATTCCTGTCACCATCCAATATACTAATTAACCCGTATCAATATGCCAATGTCCTTCTTTCCTGTCTTCGTCCACAATGGTATAGGAACACATTGACCTCCTCCCGTCTAACCTGACTCACTCCCACTGCACTCTGAACTCCCTCCTTCTGTCTTTCTAACGACTTCTCATGATTACTTCCCTCTGCCCTGTTTTCACCTTCTTCCACTCTACTAGATCTGTTGTCATTAAACATGTGTATATCTCTTCTATATCAGAAAACAAAAACAAACCCTATCCTCAGCTCCTCACCCTATAGGAATTATCATCTTTCCTCTCTTCTCATAGCCTACTTTCTTTTTATATTCTTTATTCAATTATAATCCCTTTTTTACATTTTCTACTCTATTAACATGGACCTCATGAAGGTCAGTATTAAGTTTTTGGATTCTAAATTTAATTTATGTCATTCAGTCCCATGTAACTCAGTCTTAAATCTAGTATATGACATAATTCACTAACCTTTTTGGTGTGAATGGATCGCTTTCCTTGTCTTCATGAGAATAACCTTTCTAGTTTTTCCTTCTCTTATGGCTGATCACATTTAATCGCATCTGCCCATTTCTTAAGTGTTGATCTTTCTCAAGGTAAAAGCTCTCTTACTGCCCTTAATCTGCACAAGCTGCCCTGGACAATCTCAACCACTTCAATGCCATCAGATGTCATTTGTATGAATACAATGACAATCCACAGACGGAGTTCTAAGACAGCCATCTTACTACTGAGCTGCCTCTATGTGGCTCTGTTTGAGTGGGATGGGGGACTTTTCTTTCACCTAATGTCAATGTTTATGGGCATGAGACAGAGAATAGACTTCCCATAGATTCCAAGACAGATGTTTGGTTCCCTATGATCACATGCAATACCTGGGAATGTATAAACCAGACCATGCACTGTTTCCTTGAAACATCTGCCTCTCTGTGTCCACATGTACCATGTGTGCAAAGCTCCTCTGAAATGACTACACACTCTAGGATGCAAAATATTAGAGCAAAGTCTCCATCTTCTTTTACCTATACTGGCTTGTAAAGGTTGAAATATTTGAGTAGAGTGTCAAAAGGCAAATTACCAGGTTGGTGAGTTGGGGGTCGGCTAATAAGTATAATTCGGGCTGCATGAGTGGTGCATCGGCTATCCTGAATGAGAGAAATAGACAACCCTGAGAACAGTACTTGATAAGCTTGCAACAGGACACGACAGCCTGGTTTATAAATTGGCGCAGCACTGAGAACAGAGAGTGGAAAGGAAATGTTTGCTGCTTCCTATTTGTCAGAAGCTAAGCTGTCTTGTTCTCAGAGGCTAAATGATAACAAGTGACTTCTGAATCGGTGTGCACACAGGCGCTATATTTAGTGTGAATTCTTTCCAGATCCTGAAATATCTGCCTGGGCTCTTTTTAGTGTTGCTGTTGATAAAGACAATATATGCTTTCATGACCTTTTCATGGAAAGTGGAAACATCACACAGGAGAGACAGATCAATACACATATCATCTATGATAAAATTAGCCCTGGAAGTCACATGGGATCTTTTAAAATCAGACTTAATCTACTCTCGTTGTAAATATTTTCACCACAAGGATCAGAATAGTTACCTTCTAGGTGTAGTTCTTCCTCCCCTCTCAAATGTATCTTGGCTGGCACAACTTACATATATATTTACATGCAGCCATGGAAACAACATATGGGCATCTTCATGTATATGAATACTAATAGTGTAGATGTAAGGAGTTAAACTTCTAAAAGAAACCTCTCTTCTAGCATCTGATGGATGAGTATCTCAAGCTACTATACATACAATATTAAAAGAATTTGCTCTAAATCTGAATAAGAATCACTGATTCTAGCTCCTGTAGACTGGCCAATGTGCAATCATTTGGGGCTCATATTTCTTTTTCTTTTTTTTGAATAATTATTTTTACTTAACTTTATTTATTTATGTGACCAGAGAAGGATGACAGAGAGGGAGAAAGAGAGAGAGAAGGAAAGTGAGAAAGCAAGCTGCCAGGTCTGGGACTTGAACTATGGTCAGCCATGTGGGAGTTCAGCATTCCTAACCTCCATGTCACCTACTGGCCTGTGGGCTCATATTTTAAAAGCTATGTTCATAAGTAAGAATTAGAATTGATTCTACCTCTTTTCTTAAAATCTTTCAGAGTAAGGATCAAGGAAACCATAGTAGATACAATACTACAACAAATCTGTGGAAAGAAACATTTCTGTGTTAGGGATAGCTGAGATTTCTAATATAATCAAATTTTTTTAATCCGAGATTTTTATTTAAAAACTCAAGTCTGATCTTCTATGAGATGAATTAACATTTGTAAACAGAGTATAGCTAGAGAGAGTTTTGGCATTAGGACAGTAGCAAAATTTCAGTATCATACATATTTGCGATACGTTAGAATTCACTTGAAAAAGGATGCAATTTTTGCAGAAACCTTACCTTTTCACCAGAGTTGTCTTTAGCTGTTGGGATTTGCCAGGTAATGTTAGCGGAGTCTTGCTGTTCCTGAGTCTTAGCTTCTATGTTTTTAGGACACGTAATCTGAGGAGGTTCCACATCTGAATCGGAAAATATATAAATCAATTAATGTATTGATATGTAATTCTAAGTTATTTAAGAAAGAGAAAGCAAGCCACCACGTCTGGGACTCGAACCACAGTCAGCTATGTGGGAGTCCAGCACCTTAACCATGAAGCCACCTGTGGGCCCCGTGACTCATGTTTTACATTCCAATGACTGATTTGAAATAGGTGACTGCTCTCACGATCATTATCTTAGTGTTATCTTCTACTTACAAGGCCCTTCCTGAATGGGTTCTTGTTGGCCTCTTCATTTGTTACAGTTCTTCAACTGGAACTCACTCTCCATGTGGAATGACTGTCAGGGTCATGAAAACTCCTGGGTGTTTTTTTAACTTGGATTTCTTACCATGTGCATTTCTTTGCCCAAATTAATGTCCTCTTTCCACTTTATCTACATAATTATTATTGCCCTTTATTCTCAGCTTAAACACAACCTCTTCAGGAAGCTTTCCTGGTCAATTGAGGTGCTCACTCCACAAGTTCCCACTGCCCTCTGCACTCGCAGTGCTGACACTCAACATGCATTTAGAAATGGATTTTTCCCCCAATAGAATTAAGTTTCTTGAAGTTAGAAATATCTCTTGTCCTACTGTCTTACATGGTGCATGGCATATAATAGGAACAGGATACATATCTTTTGAATGGAATAAAAAAAAATATTGACTGTGGCAGGAAGGAACTACATTTAAAAGTGAGGCTCTCAAGAAGAATTATTTAGTGGTATTAAAACATATGTCAAACAAACAACGAATTAAACCCAGTGATTCTTATTGCAGTACAAAACGTTACATTACAGGCTCTAAATTAGATGTGGTAACGTTACACAATCCACATTAATTGTAGCAGAGCTAACTTCTTATTGTAATACATCTTTATGTTATTATGTTAAATTAGGTCTTCTGTAACTTGCAGTTGAATATATTTGAATTGATTTCATTGTATCTCGTTTCTTTACAATTTTATTCAATTTATATGCTTTTCTCAGCCTCCTCTTACAATGATTCATAATAGCATATTGATTCTGAAAATCTAAAAAGTGGTTATCCAATCATTCTTAAATAACAGGCTGACTGAACTTGGAATTTAAAGTTTATATTTATTTTCCCTCCCTATCTTGTAGACATTGCTATGTTTCCTTCTGGTGCTTAGAGTTGTAAAAGAGAAGTGTAATAAAATTTTGATTCTTGTTTTTCTTGTGTGTGTGTGTGTGTGTGTGTGTATGCAAGTTTTCTCTAATTTGGAAACTTACTTAAGATTTTCTCATTAATTTTCCACCTCAGAAATTTCACCAGAAGTAGTGAAAGTATGCCAGGCCAGTGCTCAGGGGCTATTTTTGGTCTCAAATACCTCAAGAAAACTTCTTCTATTGGTAGGAAAATTCTTCTTCATTCCTTTCCTTTCCTTTCTCCTTCTGAGACTCCTTAATAAATGAGTTTGGGATATATATATACATATATATATATATACATATATATATATATAACAATATAACTACAAGTTTTTGACTTCCTTTTTTTTGTTTGTTTGGTTTTTTGTTTGTTTGTTTTATGGTTTGGTCCACTAGGATAGTCAAGTTTTGTATTAGTTTTCCATTCTGAGAGAACTCTTAGTTTGAACTCTCTTAACCCAGTTCTCACCAATATCTTTTCCTGCCTTTTTTTTTGTCTTTTTTTGCCTTTTTTTCTTCACTTAGAGAAATATGTGTTATTTTTACTTCTAAGAACTCTTTCTTGTTTTCAGCACCTCGTTTTTCTTCACAGTCTACTCATCTACAGGGAAAACAGTAATACTATCTTGTGAATGTAATGGGATGCTGCTTTCGAAGTGCTGAGAGCTTTATTATTAAAAAAAAAATAATGAGGAGGCCAGCAAGTGGCATGGTGGTTAAAGCACTGGACACTCCCACATGGCCGACCACAGTTTGAGTCCTGGACCTGGTGGCTTGCTTTCTCACTTTCCTTCTCTCTGTCTCTCTCTAGTCAAACTAAAATAAATGAAGGAATAAATAAAATTAAATAAATAATTATAAAAAATAATAAATTTAGTTTCACCTGCTTTATATGGACCAGAAATTCTTAACCAATTTTAATCTCCTGGTGGAAAACTCTCCAGTTCTAAGATTATACTTATTTTCTTATTCTTTTGTCACTGTGTGGCATTTTATCCACCATTTTGAACCAGAAATTCTCATGGTGCATACTGGGGTAACACCTGCTTTTTAAAAAAGTTGTACTTTATTTCTTCTACTAGTGAGAGAGAGCAAGAGAGAGAGAAAGGCAGACAGACAGACAGTACCCTTAACAAGGTCCTGATGCTGCAATTCACCAGCAGCTTCAGCCCCAGATCATGCCTGATACACTCAGGGAGGTCTCCAGACTTGAACCAGGAATCTTTCCATATGGGTCAGCCTCACAGAATGTCATGTTTTACTACTACACTATCCGCTGGTCCCAACACCTACTGTTTCATCATGTCTGTGTACCAGCCGCAAAGAGAGACGGTCCTGCACTACACCAGTGTGTCAATTATTTAGCCATAATTGGCTTTTATCTGACCCACAGAGCACCTACCTTTACACACAGCCGCCTGAACTCGAGCACTCCATTTGCCAGAAGTGCTACATCTCACTTCTTCTCTGACTCCAGATAAAATGAACCCTGGCCGACAGCTGAGCTGACAAGTTGTCCCAGGTTTAGCTGGCTGCTTGCCACAGCTTGGTGGGGATACGATGACACCTTTGGGCTTCTGAAAGGTGGAGCAGTGGCGCTCTATTGTAGGAAAATGAGACTGTTATGGCTGTTGCTTGTGTTCCCACAAATCGGAAATTCCACAGATAAGCTTTCTTCTTTCAATATACAATTGTGCTGCCTCGGGCTAGATACCAGTAGCTAAATGATGACCATATCTGCCACTGAACGTGCGATGTACTCATGTAAACTGTATCTGTTTAGTCACCTCTTGTTCCTTTGCCAGTGTATAAAACCATGAGAAGCTTCTGATTGTTTTCGTTTTTTAATTTGTTAGAAAGTGTGTGTACTCACTGGAGAGAGAGAGAGAGAAAGAGAGAGAGAGAGGGAAAGTAAGAAAGGACCCTCTTCCACAGGCATGGTCACACACGTGCGATGTACTCATGTAAACTGTATCTGTTTAGTCACCTCTTGTTCCTTTGCCAGTGTATAAAACCATGAGAAGCTTCTGATTGTTTTCGTTTTTTAATTTGTTAGAAAGTGTGTGTACTCACTGGAGAGAGAGAGAGAGAAAGAGAGAGAGAGAGGGAAAGTAAGAAAGGACCCTCTTCCACAGGCATGGTCACACAACAATCTCTTCTCCTCTATTTCTCCACATTGTTGGGCTATTGAGCATACATGCCCACGCACCCAGCACCTTTTTCAGGTTGCCAGATCCAGGACTTGAACCATGTGATTGATTGATTGATTGATTTATTTATTTATTTATTTATTTATTTATTTATTTATTTATTTATTTTAGATTTTTGCCATCCGGTGTATGTGCTTGCCAGTGAGAGAGAGAAAGAGAGAGACAGAGAGCCAGAAAAATGAGAAACTACTCCCAGGGGACATGGCCACACTGTAATCCCTTCTCCATTCTCCCCTTGGGATTTTGGGTACACACACACACACACCCCTGGCCTGATTTTTAAACCTCTGGGTCTCAAACCATGATCAGCCATGTTGGGGAATCCAGTGCTTTAACCACCACACCATCTGCTGGCCCTCTGACCCCATTTTTTAATCAATGCTAACTAACTGTTATTATTTCCTTGAAGCCCCTTCATTTGGTTTGCAGGATGTTTTATGACTTGGAAGTATAAAGTAGTAAATTGGATTTCACCTTTCATGGATTAAGTGATATAGTCAGCAATCAATCTCTATTTTATGAGGTTTTGGTGCTGTCTTTAAGTGAGCATACAGTAAGAAAATCTTTCGCTCCCTCTCTAAAACCATCATGCTATAATTAGGGCCTTGACTCTTGATGCCACCTTTAGTGTAGATGAAGAGCAGCAGATGAATGAGGGCAAGGCAGGTGGAATGGAAAGCCAAGGTTAAGAGTTAATGCAGGGTGCATGTGTGTGTACGTGTGTGTATGTGTGTCCCATACGTACATTAGTTTGTTGTAGTAGAGATTCTTCTGGTAGCATTGCACATTTTCAGTCTGTATTTCCCATGAAATAGAAGTTAACGTGTACTCAGTATCTACTTGGTACCAAGTGTTCTTCTAAGTGCTTTATATGTACTGGCTCATTTAATCCTGTGTGGTCAGGAGTATGGTTATTCTCCCCGTGTACAAACAGTAGTAACTTTCCCGAGGTCACCCAGCAGGTGAGTGGCAGAACCCATGTGTTTCTATACACCCCACCATCACGCCTCATCTCTGAAATAATTTCTTTCAAAACTCTGTGCCAGCAAAAGCCATTTTTCCCGAGAAATTGGTTTGTCTCTTTATTTTCACACAGTGTGAAGCAGGTGCTTGCCCAGATTTCCTGTTCTGCTTTGATCAACAGTAAAATCAGAGCCAAATTTATGCTCCAAATAGAATGATTATGTGAGACTCACTATCCTTTATTGAGAGTTGGCTGAACAGAGAAAATGATCATTCTGGCCATCAAAATTGCGCAAATTTTCTTTTCTTTTTTTTTTTTTTGCTTGTTTATGGTACTTTGGGTAAACACATCTTTAATTTTTCTACACTGTAGTCTAAGCTGATTTTTTTTGTTCTAAAAGTATTTACATTGTTTTTATGTTCAATAAGTTGCGATAGATTAGTATTCAGTTACATATATTAACGAAACTTTCCTCTAGGTTTATATTTTACTTTTCAGTTTATGAAGAATTTATTTCAATGTGTGATGTGAATTAAAGATACAAGAAAATTTTATTTTGTTTGTTTTTCAAAGAACTAGCCGATTTTTCTATGTAATTAGTTGGATAAATCTATGTCAAGTGACCTGTGATATTTCTTCAATCATAAGTTAAACTTGTAAATGTCAGGATCTAGTCAGTCTCCTTGATCTGTGTGGTAATCCTTAAATATTCCTAACATTTGCATATTTTTATATCTTATAAAACCTGGGAGAGCTACTTTCTTTATACTAGTCATCGTCTTCCTCCCTTTCAAACTTATTTTACTCTGAAATCACTTCATAATTCTGAAATCACTTCATAATTCCAAAAGAGGGGAAAAAAGTTCCTTTTAGGCTACTGGATGAGGTTACAGTTTTACCCATATGTGTATTTAGAGAGAACTTAACATTTGGATAAAACTTAATATAAATTTAAAATGTTCTTTTTGTCTCTTGGTAACATTTTCTAGTTTGTGTGATAGAGGTTTCCCACATTCTGTTTAAGGTTATCTTGATATATTTTATATATTCTAAGATCTTTTAAATGTAATTTTGCACTATAAATTCGGCTTATTATTATATAAAGAAACTCCATTTATTTGATATTCTTATGACTTTAATGAACTCCTATTTCTAAAGTGAGATTCATTATAGTTCTTTAGGTAGACATGTAGTCTACAAATGACGGTGATTTTGAATCACAAAAGCTCTAATCTATGATTTAGTATAAGAGCTAAAGCTTGCAGGATAATACTAAACAACATGGAAGATTCTGTCCGTCTTTCTCCTTTTCCATATTTAATAAGACTGCCCATTTTGTTTTTCCACAGTAGCTATAAGTGTAAGATGGACTTTTTTATGTCAAAGTTATCAATTTAATATAAATTTCTTAAAATTCTATTCAAAACGTGTTTTAAATGATAATGAATTACACAGCAGCACACCATTCTCTGTGCCACCATGGCTAGGCCATTGGTACCCTTTGTGTTTAAACTTATGATTAAGTTAAAATGCTCCCATGGCTGAGTCACTAGTAAAAAGATTTAGATTCACTGATTCATAATTTTGTACTTTTTACAACAAGGTCAAGGTAGGTCATATTTAACAAAAGAAGGGAATGACACAATATTTGCTTTTTTAAAAAACCCATCCAGTTGGTCCTATGAACGAAAGAAAGAAGAAAGAAAGAAAGAGAGAGAGAGAGATAAAAAGAGAAAGAATTGCTATTTGAAGCTGTAAACTTCGGTGGGTTAGAAAGTTGAATTCAGGGGACCAGCAGATGCCATCCGTAATGGTTACACTGCTGGACTCCCACGTAATTGACCCAGGTTCAAGTCCAGGACCAGGTAGCTTAAAACTCATGCTGGGTATGTGTGTGTGTGTGTGTGTGTGTGTGTGTGTGTGTGTGCGTGCCCAAGATCCCGAGAGGAGAATGGAAGAAAAGGGACTGCAGCATGTCCATTCTTTCTGTGGGGAGGGGGTGATTTCTTGCTTTCTGTCTGTCTCTCCAGAGAGCACCTGTACCTTTAGTAAAAATCTCTTAAAAAAAAAAAAAAAGAAGAAAGAAAAAAATTGAATTCAGTGAAGTCATTTTACCGAGTATGTTAAAACAACATATTTGCATAGTATCATATTTGCATATGCAGTATGCATCTGTATCTGTGGAAATATATTTATATTCATGATAAACCAATGTTTAATTCTAGGTCTTCACAGAATACTGGAGAAATCAGAGAGCAGGAGAAATAAATCATCCAGGAACTTACCTATACACCGAGGTTCTGGCCCATCCCATTGGGCATTTCCTTGACAGGTGAGCCTAACACTTCCTTCTAGTCTGTACCCTTCATCACAGGTAACCAAACATGTTGTCTTATAGGACATGTCCCCGGTAGAACAACTGATGCGGCCATGTTTGGGCTGGCGGAGGTGAGGGCATATTTTCACTGCATGAAATGAAAACAATTAGATGACATTTTACTAAATAGGGATGAAATGGTAACTATACATTTAACAATGCCTGCATATTGCAAATAAGAAATTTTCCTTTTCTTAAAATAGTAAACAATGATAAACCATCATTTCTTGAGTTATTGTAGGACGGTTAAAAGCCTATGTTTTAAGGCTGCCCCCTTAGTATAGTGGTTAAGGGTTGTGCATTGGGAGCCAGATTCCACATTGCCAATCATGGTTTGAGACCTAGTCATGGCAGCTTCAAAAAACAAACCAGGTGCACATGTACACCCAAGATCTTGTTTGGAAGGAGAAATGGAGGAAAATGTATTGTGGTGGGACCAAGCCCCACTGAGGAGTGTTTTGTTTTTATTTTTATTTATTTATTTATTTATTTATTTATTTATTTATTTTCCTTCTTCTCTCTCTGTTGAGCATATACACTTTCTGGCAATAATAATCCTCATAATAAAAGCCTAAGCTTTATCAAATGCATTGCCCAAACAATATACCACTGTGTGTAACCCTCTGCCCCTAGGTGGAAAACTTAAACTGTCAAAGGGATATAGCCCTAAATGGTTGATGATAGCTATAGAATGGTGATTGTTGACAGCAAGAGGTAACTGTAGTCCTCAACTGGGCTTCTGCTGTGGTTTTTCAGGCTCCTTTTCAACAAAAGGACAGAGTCTTTTTCAAGATAGAGATTTCAGGTTTATGATCAATTGGTCCTCATGTTCCATAACCTGGCCTTTAATAGTTATAGCCTCGGGAACCAGCAGTTGGCATAAGGGCTATGTCGCTGGACTCCCATGTAGTTGACCGCAGTTCGAGTCCTGGATCCAGTGGCTTAAACTCATGACGGGTGTGTGCACATGCGTGCCCAAGATCCTGAGAGGAGAATGGAGGAAAAGGGATTGCAGTGTGGCCATCCCCCCTGGGGGTGATTTCTGTCTCTCTGCCTCTCTGTCTCTCTCTGTCTCTCTGGTGAGCACACATGCCCTATAGCAAAAAATCACTCAATTAAAAAAAAAGTTATTGCCTCTGCAAAGCTACTCAACTTTTTCAGTTTTAAATCCTAATATTCTATTGTTTGACCATAGCTCTGGTTATCCTAGCTTTTTCACTCCTTTCTTCTCACACAACTACTACAAATAGTACTTCATGATGTTACTCTTGACTCACGCATTAACATCACTTTGTTTTTCCTGTGCATATGGGAGAGATTGATAGTTGCTGGTCAATGGCAATTCTCATCAGTTCTAGTCAACCCAGTAATATGTCCCGCTAGAAGATTACATCTCCTCACCTTCATCATAACTCATGAAAGTAAGATAGAGCTGAAGTTTTGTAGGACTTCTATTTGTAAAAGGGAAAGTCTCAATTCTTGACTTCCCTTCTTTCTTTCTCGCAAAATACAGATGTGAGAGATAGTACCCCAGCATACTAGATTATTTTTACAGAATGCTATAGGATAAGTATTATGCACTTACATGGAAGAGCAAAGAAATAAAAGGACCTGAGTCTCTAAGGAAACTAAACCATCACACCATCTTTGCATTACATACTTTGTCCTTTTAGATGAGAGAAAAATAAAGACCAACTGTCTTTAGGCATTGTTATTTGGGTCTTTGAGACCAATAGCTATGTACAAATTGTTTTTTATTTTTATTTTATTATTATTAATATTTTCTATAGGGAGTGTGTACTCATCAGAGAGAGAGACAGAGGGAAAGTGAGAAATCACCCCCAAGGGGAATGGCCATGCCACTATCCCTTTCTCTCAGGATTTTGGGCATGCAAGCACATATGCCCAGCATGATTTTCAAACCACGAGGTCCAGGACTCAAACCATGGATTGGCAATGAGGAATCCAGCTCCTTAACCTCTACCCCACCTGGTGGCCCCAGTATACACAATTTCTAATTCCCTCTGCCTAGCATCCATTCACTTCATTAATTTTCTAGGGACAGGTCTTCCTTTTTTCCAGTACATGGGATTTGTGTCTGTTCCAGCTGTACTCAGGGGTAGGGCAGATGACCCAGGATCACATTTCCCTGGTCTGAGAAGTACGTAGATACATCTAAAGAAATAATTCCTCCTTCTACTCTCTTTAAATCTACTCTAAGAGAGCAGCCAAAAGGGTTATCATTATTACCTAAGTCGCAGGTGCTGGAAATACCCCAGCTAACCTTGACAGCACGATTAGTAGTGGTGCCAGTCAGTATCCTGAGAAATCTGCATTTCCCCAATTCTCCACCTCTGCCTCTCTAGCTCCAGTGCTACATCAGCACTGTTCCTACCTCTGCAGGTTCCCAAACCATGCCTGTGCTCTGGGCTCTCCTGGCAAAATTACCTCAGCATCCAGCCCAGAAAAATCCCGCAATGGATCTGAGTCCATTTCAACCAATCAACAAGCTTGGGGTTCCCTGGTCATTGCTCCTCCTGTAGGGTTATCCCCATACAACTGTGATCCAACTCTAACCCTAAAGTTTCTTTCACTTGCTTCTTAGAATGCACGATCATTTTTTTTTTTTTTTTTTTAAAAGCCCTCACATCTTAAACTTCTTTTTGAATATTCTTTTGCTTTCTTACTCTAATTAAAATCTTACTGTTTCCTCGAGGCAAGGCCTGGAGCTCAGAGAGGCTCCCATTGCCTTCACTGATCATTCTGTGATCTTCCTTCCTGAAAACCTCCAGGTCTTTTGAATAATTATATATTCAACATGCCTTTTTCAATTCTCTCTTCCCCCTCTGCCGCTGCTTCACCTCATCCCTCTCTCTCTACCTCACAGACACACCCATACAGACACAGAATGAACTTCCACATAGAAAATTTGCTGAATCCTATTCTTGATCTCTTCTCCAATGGCATGGCCATATCCTTTGCTGAGCCTTTGCCCTCAGGCTCCATTACCATACATTACCATATCTTCTAGACCTCACTGTCAGCAATCCAAGTAGCCACTCTGACAACCACCTCCTCTCTTCCTAAATCACTCCAACAAGTGCATCAACTCTGTAACTTCTATACCTACGGACGCCTGTGATCTTTGTATTCTTAGAGAACATGATATCTAAAGATATGTTCTCTATGCCCACTTCTTTTCCTCTAGTTCTAGCTTAGATCCACACCAATCAGGATTTCCAACAGGGAAAGGAGAGAGGACAGGAAAGGAAAGTGGAAAAGAGAAGGATGAAAGGAGAGGAGAAAAAAGAGAAGAGAAAGGGAAGGTGAAAGAGAGAAAGTGGAGAGGACAGAAGAGGAAGAAGGTGAGGGAAGACGAGAGCAGTGAGAGGAGGGGAAAGTGTGAAAACAGGAAGGCAGACAGATGGGGGGAGGGGTGTCAGACCCATGGGAAACAAAACCTTCCAGTCAGACGGCCCACACATTCCTGTCATGAACAGGGCTATGGAGAAGAAAAGAGAGTAAATTCTTGCTGAATATGCCAAATACTCTTTTGGATAGTATATGGATGTAATCATGCTAGCATTGGGCATCACATGAAAACAGAACAATACCTTACAAAGAACAAAGTTCAATTTCTTCTCAGATAGCATTTCTACAACATTGCCACAACCCTGCAATCTCTCAAGATTTAAAAAAATGCTTTGGATTAAAATATTTTGATGGGAAAATTACAGTTTACATATATACGATTTATATTTATTATATATAAATTATATATTTTTATATTCTACATATTCTACATATAATATATACAAATTATGCTAGAGGGTACTGTGTATGAGAATGAGAGAGTGTGTGTATGTATCAGAGTGAGAGTAAGAGACCGAAAGCAACCACCTCAGAGAAGACCAGTCACTCTGAAATCCTTTTTCCTCCAATTCCCCTTCCCATCAGGAACCTGGGAACACGTGCCCAGCATCTAAGCCTTGAGGCCCCAGACTCCCCCCTAGTTGCCCATATGGAATCTGGCTTCCTTTTCACTGAGCTCTGGAGTGGGCCTATGATAAATTTTTCCTTTTTGTATTTTTCTGCATTTATCAATTTTTTTATACCAGGCATATAATTATTATGATGAAACTCAACTTAAAAATACTAGAAGAGGGGGATCAGTAGTTGGCATAATGGCTATGTCGCTGGACTCCCAAGTAGTTGACCACGGTTCGAGTCCTGGACCCGGTGGCTTAAACTCACTCCAGGTGCATGTGCGTACATGCCCAAGATCCCAAAAGGAGAAAGGAGGAGAAGGGATTGCCATGTGGCTCTCCTCCCTGGGGGGTGATTTCTCGCTCTCTGTCTCTATCTCTCTGTCTCTTTGTCTCTGTTTTTCTGGCGAGCGCATATGCCCTATAGCAAAAATCTCTAAAAAATAAAATACTAGAAGAGGAAGCTGGGCAAAATATTAAAGAGCATTTTCAACTGAAGTCACTGACAGAACCTATTCGGCAGGAATCCATTCAAATTATATTGAGTGCACTAAATACACATTTAGGATTGATTACACTTTAGAGAATTAGATTTGAGGTTTAAAAAAAAAAATGCCCTAGGCTCTTTTAAGCAAAGCTGACAGTTAATGAAAAATGCACAGGAATTCTTTGTCTTGCATGTTCTTGTTTTTATTGAATGCGTCCATCATGTAAATGGAACCTTTACTGTGCCCATAAGGTGCATAGAGATATTTATCACTGCATTTTTAATATATATATATATATATATTAGTGTGTCCACAATGCCAAGCACAAGGTGGGATTTAAAGTTGGTTAAGTTAAATTCTTATGATCAAGATCTATAAAATCTGGAAAACTATATTAAACAGTCGCTTCTGGCTTTAATATATTGCTGAAATGACGCCAGCTTTAAAAACCTAAGACAAAATGGATTTGCAACATTTCTCAAGAGTACTAATAATACATTAGACTTGGTGCCTTATACAGATGCGAGTTATATTGCATCTCAAATGCTGCTTTTAATACATTTTTATCGCTCCTCAGGGAAAACAAAGCATATGCAATAATTTCTATCTAGTCCTTAAATATTTTAGATTCCTTTTCACTCAAGAATGATCATTTGTTATCTTTTTTTTTTTTTTGAGAGTTTTTTTCTATAAGGGGCATGCATTCTCCAGAAAGACAGAGAAAGGCAGATAGACAGAAAGTGAGAAATCCCCCCCCCCCAAAGGGGGATGGCCATACCACAATCCCTTCTTCTCCCTTCTCCACACGTGCCTGACTTGTGTTTAAGATACCAGGTCCAAGACTCGAACTGCAGTTGACCACATGGGAGTCCAGCGGCATAGCCATTACACTATCTGCTGGTCCCACATTTATTATCATTTTAATAGGAAGACACTTTTAAATTAGCTTAAACTTAAAATATTTTTTTCAGCAATCACTAATGTTTCCCTCCCTCCCTCCCTGCCTGCCTCTCTCTCTCTTTCTTTTTATTGCCAGAGGGAACATGTGCTCAACAACAAGAGAGGGGAAAAGCACCTCACACTGGGGCATGCTCATGACACGATCCCTCCTTCCCCATTTCTCTAGCCTGTTGGGATTTGGGGCATGGCATGTTTTTCAAGCCACCAGGGCTGGGATTTGAACAGCACAATTTGCCATGTGGGATCCAGCTCCCCTCATCACTAGGCTATGGGGACGACCCCAGTTAATGTTTTTTGATTTACATTCATGTTAAAGCAATCCCTAAATATTCAATCTTTTTTAAAAATAGCAACTCGGTCTTTTTTTCCCCCCAGAGATTTTTAACTATAGGGTGAATACACTCACCAGAGAGACAGACAGACAGAAAGCAAGAAATCACTCCCCAGCGGCGATGGCCATGCCACAATCCCCTCTCCTCCATTTTTCTCTCAGGATTCTAGGCACGCACGCATATACACCCAGAGTGTCTCAAGCCTCGGGGTCCAAACTAGAATTATAGTCGACCATGTGGGAGTCCAGAGTCCCAACCACTATGTCAATTGCTGGCCCCACAACTTAGTCTTTTAAGAGAATGGTCTGCTTTGCAGCAGACAATCTAAGAACCTCTGAAACTGCTGTGGTTCCTATCTTAAAGACTAATTAAATTTTTCCCTTAGAGACAAGCTTCCTGTCAATTTTTAAACTGTGATAGCATTTATTACTGCAAATATACCTGAATGTTAAATGTAGGGTTCTTGTTCAAACTTTTCCCTCAGGTTTAACTACTTATCATTGACAAAACGCAAAAGAACCTTTTTTTTTTTTTTAACAAAGAAATGCGTAATTCAAAAAAAAAATTGAAATGAGTATAAATGCATTAGGAGGAGTTCCTGGAGGAACAGGAATCGAGCTTACCAATTATCATTCAACAGGACAAAAACATTAACAGTGTAACATAAAATGTGTAAAAGACTTTAGATTGTACTCTGGTCTTTCCATTCTGCCTTAATCTTTGAAAGGTTTTCAAGAAAGAAAATTAAGTAAAAGAACTCATTGTCCTTAAAATTATATTTAAGTTGGATTTGGAAAAATTCCTGCTCTCTCTATACTACCCACTCAGAAACAGAAATAAATCCCTACCCAATTGCCACTGAATCCCAGATTTCCAATTTCTAAGGCGCACCATTATTTCATGTGTCACTAATATAGAAACAATAATAGCAAAGGTTCACTGATTTTTAAGGTGCACTCAATATTTAAAGTGTGAAAAAAAGTGTTTTAGTGAAATATGATCTATGCTTTATAGAGACAATAGCTCAAGTAACTAAATTTATTAGCCAATAGCAATGAGGCAAAGAAGGAGCCCAAGTAAATGTCTTCATTAAAGACAACATTGTAGGGAGATAGTAGCTTGGTGGTGAGGTTGAAGGAATTTTAGGAAGAGCTGTGGTTCTGTAGCATCTCTCTTATTCTGATTAAAATCATCTTGTTGGGGCCAGCGGAAGCAAAGTGGTTACGTTGCTGGACTCCCACATGGCTGACCATGATTCAAGTCCCAGACCCAGTGGCTTGAAACTCGTGCCAGGTGCATGTGCATTTACACCCAAGATCCTGGGAGGATAATGAAGGAAGGGGACTGTGGTATGGTCACCTCCTCTGGAGGGGGTAATTTTTCACTTTCTCTCCCACTGTCTGTCTGTCTCTCTCTCTCTGTAGCAAGCACATGTGCCCTAAGGCAAAAACCTCTCAAAAATAATCATTTTGTTTATATTGGAATTGCAGCTGAAATCAGCTTAAACAGAAGAGGCATGCTTTTCAATGGAAAGTGGTACAAGTAGGCCATTTTTGCATGCTTTGGTGAAGCTGGAAGTGATCAATGCACATGCATACATATATTTATCAATCAGTGTATTTGTTAAATTCAAGTTTCCATTCATTCACCAGAGGTATAACCAAGATTGAAAAGAGAAAAAAAAAATACATCCTGTTCTCATAATAAATTTACAGTCCAGTAGAAGTGAGGCAAGGTAATTAACAATAAAAGTAGGTGAGATGGGTTGTATTATAGCAAGTTGGTTGAGCTGGGAAACTTGTCAGAATTCCCTTATTGTGGCCTCAGGTTAGGGATGGTCAAAAGAGAAGTAGAACTGAAGCAGTGGACTTTGTAGTCACATCGGGTGATGGACTAATGTAGAGATGTCCAGTGGCTCCAGCTTGTTTTTGCTAAGCTCCATTCTGAGTCCTGATTGCTGACACTGTTAACCAGTGGTGGCTCCAGGTTAGTTCTCTGGGCTCTTGGGTGTGGTTACACAGAAATAAAGCTTCTCAGATAGCCCAGTAAATTTCTTCTTTGCAGTTCCACTGTTAATGGCGGGCAGCCTTGGCTTCTCAGATTGAGTTGTCAGCAACTCCTCTGATTCCCCAACATCTCTTCTGAACCTTTGGCTTTCAAACTCTTTCTAAAATTCTAGAAGGTCCAGTTCCTAAGATGAATCCCTTCTCCCATGACAAGTACGCCAGCTGTGCTCTCCTGCCTGGCCCTGACACCCAAGGCAAGGGCTCTGTGGAGGACATACAGATGTGATCCCAGTCAGGCTGAGGCAGTAGACAACAGTGGAGGGTTTATGAGGACCAAGAGCAAAGGAAGGGTGATCAGATGATCAAGGTTGTAGGGGCAGTCTGCAAAGGGACAGCTTCTTGAGAGGGGGCATGGCCGCTTCTTGTGGCTTTGGTGAAGGAAGCAAGAGTTGAGTATGGATTGGAGAGGCTGAAGAGAGAAGGGCCTCCTCTAAAAGAGGAGGTCTACCCTCATTTTCCTAGTCTTTTCTGGTAGGCCAATAATGGAGAGTTAAAATGAAATCTTTTCCACCATGTACTATGAGGTATTTGGAAGAAGAGGTAGAGTTTTGTTTTGTTTTGTTTTGTTTTGTTTTGAAGAGATTCTTGCTATAGGTCAAGTGTGCTCTCTCCAGAGAGAGAGAGAGAGAGAGAGAGAGAGAGAGAGATAGCCCCCTCCCCCCACCACCATGGCTCAACCCTTTCTCCATTCTCCTTTTGGGATTTCGAGCATACATACACACAGAGTGAGTTTCAAGCCACTGTTTCTGGGACTCAACCCATGGTTGGCCACATGGGAGTCCATCACTGTAACCACTGCACCATCTGCTGGTACCAAAGGGGTAGAGATTTAACAGCACTTAACCACTGTTGACTTTATAGGGATACATTTTAAAGTTTTCTATGATTAATTTTTTCAGTAATCGTGTGTGGTTTTTTACCATCTGGGACTGCACGACTGGGAATGGCTTTGACTTCACACGTAACAGTAGCTTGTCTCAGTTTGGAAATTCAATCTTTCATTCTTTTACCTCAGAATCCTAGAAACATGCTCTTATCTTCTAATATTTAGAATAGATAAAAAGGGCCTACGGCTAGTCTGATTTTCTTTCCTTTGTAGATAATGTTATTTCTATCGATGAAACAGACAAAATTTTCTATTTTTCCAGGGAATTTGTAAATTTTACTCAGATTATTTCCAGACATGGAATCTGTTCTTAATAATTTGTTTTCTGGCACTAAGTGATTTTTAACTAAATATCAAAGCTTTCAGTTGTGTATATTTTTAAGATTTCAGCTTGGGGATATATTCTTTGATCTTCCACTTTGTGCTTCTCTTCCACTCCATTCTCTCTCTGGATTCCTAATATGAGAAGAGTCTTTTTTCATAATTTTTTTGTCTTTGAAAGTTTTCTCTACTTCCAGACAACCTTTTTTTTTTGGAGAGTTTTTTGCTATAGGGCATGTGCGCTCGCCAGAAAGAGAGAGATAGAGAGATAGAAAGCAACAAATCACCCCCCAAGGGGGATGGCCACGCTGCAATCCCTTCTCCTCCATTCTCCTCTTGGGATCTTGGGCACGCATGCACATGCACCCACTGTGAGTTTAAGCCACTGGGTCAGGGACTTGAACCATGGTCGACTACGTGGGCGTCCAGCAACATAGCCATTATGTCAACTGCTGGTCCCCAGACAACTTCTTGAATTGGTTTTTGAATTTATTAATTTGACTTTTAGTTTTGTCTATTCATTGTGTCAGCAGTCTTGCTCTTCTATCTATCCTATTTCCTGGAATTTTTAGCAATGGAATTGCCTTTGAATCTCAGTGATTTCATTTTTTCCCCTTTTACGGCAAGTTCTTTTATTCAATCTATTGATTCTCTTCATAGTTTTCTTGTCTTTTGGGGATCTGATGTAGGTATACTTATAGATGGGTTCAGTATTGGTAGCTGATAAATAGAAGCAATGATTCTCTCATAGGTTTCACAAATGATGACAGAGAGGGCAGAAGGCAAGCTTCCCTTATAAATATGGGAGCCAAGGAAAGACCAGAGACAGAATTCCTTATCCTACAACAATGATCCTGGCAATGGGTAGGTCTTGGGGCAGTCAAATATTCAGCAAAGTGATTTTCCAAAGATGTCCATGGAATGTAGCTGAGATAAGGTCACCAGATTTAGCAACCAACCAACCAACCAATCGGGATGCCCAGTTAAATTTGAATTTCAGAAATTGGACTTTTTTTTTTTTTTTTTTTTATAAATATGGGAGCCAAGGAAAGACCAGAGACAGAATTCCTTATCCTACAACAATGATCCTGGCAATGGGTAGGTCTTGGGGCAGTCAAATATTCAGCAAAGTGATTTTCCAAAGATGTCCATGGAATGTAGCTGAGATAAGGTCACCAGATTTAGCAACCAACCAACCAACCAATCGGGATGCCCAGTTAAATTTGAATTTCAGAAATTGGACTTTTTTTTTTTTTTTTTTGTATAAGTAATTCCCAAATCTTACATGGGAACTTCTTACAAAAAGCTATTTGTTTTTTGTCTGAAATTAATTTTCAACCAGGCATCTTATATTTCATCTGGCCATCCTAGGTAGGGAGTCAATGCTTATTGAGAAGCTTCATAGGCAGGGATTCTATGGGAGATGCTTAAGTCCTTTAACCCTTTCTAAGATAGCTTTTTCTTCCAACCTTACTTGTGGAACCTTAGGAAGCTGATGGTCCAACAGTTGTAAGATGCAGGAAGGTAGGTCCTGGAGGTGGCAAGTGGCAGTCAACTGAGGTACTATTCTGTTTATTTCTTTGTATTTGATGTGGGAGTCTCAGGTTCTACCTATGACACTGTCCCCCTTTTCTTTTCTCATTTCTTTCTTTCATTCTTTCTTTTTTTTTTTTTTTTTTTTTTTTTTTTTTTTGGGGGCGAAGAGGGGGGGGGGGGGAAAAAGAGAAAGGGAGTGGAGAGACAGAGAGAAGGGAAGTGAGGAAACGCCCCCTTCCCATGGGGCATGGTCACACCACAATCCTTTCTCTTCCATTTCTCTCTCCTTTTGGGATTTTAGGCACACACACCCACACACCCAGTGTGTTTTTCAAGCCACCAGGTCCAGGACTTGAATTGCATGGTTGTCATGTGGGATCTGACTGCCTTATCCACCAGGTCATGGAGCTGGCTCATAATGCCCTTTTTTCTATTGACATGACTAGGTCCGTTGAGTGCTGTTTTAGTAAATGCTCCACATTCTATATAACATGTTACCGACTCAAGGTGAAGGCTGGAGATATACAAGATGGCGAACTGCTTCAGTAGAATACTGGTGGAATCCTGAGTTTAGTGATCACAGAGGGCAGCAAAGTCCCCACTCTATTTTAAAAGTCCTTGGCATCCTGTCTTGGTATGTGAAATGTGAGGTTTGGTGACCTGTCCATTTGTGTCCCAGGAAGGCCTTTCCTTTGCTCGTTCATGAAAGGAACATAAAAACCATACTTTGTGATGATATGGTCAATTGACCTTAGTATTTCCAACTTCAAACTTCCTATCATTTTTTTTCCCTTTCTGTAGTCTGTGGTCTATGAAATTAAAAAAGAAAACAAAGAACTGACTGGCCCATTAGAATTTCAATCAAGGAAATCTAGCAAGATGATTACCAAACAATGTGACTTGGCAGTTGGCATACCTCTGCAGAAGCTCTCTGAACCAGACCACAAGCCACTGGGTAGACACAAGAGGATGCTGCTTCCCACGAGGTCAAATCCAGGGTGACATCGGACCCCACAGGCTGCATTGAAGTGGTTGTTGCAAATGTTTTGGATAAAGTAACCGTTTTCAGGAGGCTTCAGGGCAGGGCAGTGGACAACTAATATTTATAGAAATAAAATTAAAAAGCAAAGTTAGTCTTTGTCTATGAAGCACTCTATTTTTATTGTTGCTTTTTTTATTTAAGGAGACATTTTACAGAGACATCTCAATTCTCTACCACATCCCCATCTACTGTATTTAAACTTCTAAGTACACTGTTGAAAAACTACTCTTTACTTCTGACCACTGCCAAGTATTTTGTTTCCAATAACATTTTAAACTATTTTAAGCTTTAAAAATTTTAAATTTTGATATCTGTGTGGACATAAGATTTTCTAGTTTATGACCTTCATGTGTCATTAGATATTTTCCCTTATAATTAAAGTGGCACATAATAAAAAAACTAGTAAGGATAGCAAGGTGTATTTGCCACAACCCAAAAGCTACAGCTTTGCATACATGGCATATGCTGTGAAAATATATTTAAGTTTTGCTATGAAGAACTTTATTATATAATATATATAATATATAATAGCTATGTATTATACAATATATTGTAAATACTATAATTTACTATATAACAATATAATATATAGTATATATTATATATATAATAGAGAGCGTGTGTAAGCATGAACACACACTTGAAGAGGATGGAGAGGGAGAGAGAGGTTTTTGGACAGGGTCTCGCCTTCATCACTCTCTGCCCCAGCCTCCCAGTTAACTAGGATCGGGTATCTAGCCTGTTCAGGATGGTCTGGCACCTGAACCTGGGCTTTCCATGTGGACCCAGATAACCTACCACATGTGCCACTGCAGCTGGGCATGAAAATATATTTTTAAAAGTGAATTAATCACCAGGGCCAAAATGAGCTCATTTATGATTCAGATTTATTGTTATAATCGTGGCTTCTCTCTTATTCACTTTAGGTCTTTTTCTAAGGACTAAATCTTTCTGATTTTGCAGTTCTGTTACTCCTAGTGAGTCACAGCATCTTCCTCTGGAACAAGATATGATGTGTTTTATGCTAAGACATATGTATAATAAAAGCAAATAATTACCCTATGAACCATGATAGAGAAAGAGATAGTAAAGATCTTTCTAAATGAACTGGAAGCAAACATCAGTATTATTTCTCTCAAAGTGATCAGCTTGTATATTTCTTATTTGCCAGGGGTGGGAGACACACCTTCGCAGGTCTGGCCGGATGCCCGGTACCCCTCCTTGCAGACACAATCTTCAAGAGACGTACTTCCAGGTGGAGAGGTGTGATTTTCATCGGGACACGGAATGCAGGTACTGATTCCTCCTGGAGAGCCTTCAGGTTTGTACGTCCCTGACGGGCAGGCTGTGGGCAGATGAAAAGCCAGAGAAGCCCATTGGATATGACGTATTAATTGATAGTTAGCAAAATGTTTGAAAGTAATTAGGGGAAAACCCAAGCCATAGCTTTTCATAGACATACTAATATAATTCAAGTCAGAAGATAAATCAACTTTTTTTTTTTTAAGAGTGATATAGCTTCTTGGGACTAGCAGTTGGCATAATGGCAATGTTGTTGGACTCCCATGCAGCCCACCACAGTTCGTGTCCAGGACCCGGTGACTTAAACTCATGCCAGGCGCGTGTGCGTGCGTGCCCAAGATCCCGAGAGGAGAATGGAGGAGAAGGGATTGCGGCGTGGCCATCCCCCCTGGGGGGTGATTTCTCGCTTTCTGTCTCTCTGTCTCTCTCTGTCTTTCTGGCGAGTGCACGCACCCTATAGCAAAAACCTCTCTCAAAAAAAAAAAGAGTAATATAGTTTCTTATTTACAGGTTATAAGTAACCTCTTCTGTTCCATAATAAGGTTTTTGTTACTTTTTAAAGGTTTTGTTTTGGTTTGGTTTGGTTTTGTTTTTTTAAAGGTTTTTGCTTTAGGGCGCATGTGCTCGCCAGACAGAGAGAGAGAGAGACAGAGAGACAGAAAGCGAGAAATCACCCCCCAGAGGGGATGGCCCTGCCGCAATCCCTTCTCCTCCATTCTCCTCTCAGGATCTTGGGCACGCACGCACACGCACCCGGTGTGAGTTTAAGCTACCGGGTCCGGGATATGAACCGCGGTCGACTACGTGGGAGTCCAGTGACATAGCCATTACTCTAACTGCTGGTCCCACTTTTTAAAGGTTTTTACCATAGGGCCCGTGTGCTCACTGGAGAGAAATAGTGAGAAAGTGAGAAATTGTCCCCCATGGGGGATGGCCACACCACAATCTCTTCTCCTCCATCCTCCTCCTGAGATTTTAGGCATGCATTCACACCTACCATGATTTTCAACCTGTCAGGTCTGAGACTTGAACCGTGGTCAGCCATGTGGGAGTCCTGCACCTTAACCATGGTGCCACCTGCAGTCCCACAATTAATTTTCATCACACACAACACAATGTAGTATGATATGTCTGGGCTGATTTTGGGAAAACTAAAAGTAGCAACTTACTTTAAGGAAGCAGAAGAAATCAACGATTCTCAACAGAGAAAAGAATCTCAGTATATCTGTTATTCCCCATATTTTATATTCTCTCCCTCCCTGTATGGCACAAAGTCCAGACTGAGCCCCCAGGCTCTCTCTCAGCAGAGAATACCTAAGGATATGTCAAAGCACTGAGCCCTGTTTTGTTGTTTTGGTTCAAAGCGCCTGATAAAGGATGCTAGAGAGTGAAGGGCTTGAGGGAAATAATCCAACTGATAGGAAATAAACCCTTTGAAGAAAAAAAATTAAAGAGCTGCTTTTCCCAGACTTACAGAAAAAAAAGGAAAAGATTGAAAGTGGAATCTCATTGACCTTGCCTCAAATCCTCCTTCTACACTGACAATGTGGCTTTGAATTTGTAACTTCATCCCTCTGGAGTTATGCATTTGTAAAATAACATTAAGCAATTTAAAAACGGAGAAAATGTAGACTAGAACTTAGTGTACAGTTAAGCCAATTTAATGTAGTGTAATCCCAGGATATATTTAATTGTTAAAAAAAAAACAGGGTCAGGAGACGGTGTGGAGGTTACAACAGCCAGATCCCACATGGCCGATAGGGTGATTTGAGTCCTGGACCAAGCAACTTGAAAAACGTGTTGAGCATGTTGGCGGGTGTGTGTAAAGTCCTAAGAGGGGAATGCAGGAGAAAGGACTGCAGCGTGGCCAGTGTCCCCGAAGGGTGCTTTCTCACTCTCCCTCTCACTTTATGTCTCTGTCTCCGGTGAGTGCACATGCCCTATAACAAAAATCTTAAACAAACAAACAAAGACAAGTAACAACCAAATAATGTACACTTCTGTGGTGATACTGTATTTGATATAAATTACTTCATATTCTCACTATTAATACGTAGTAGTAAAAGTTAATATTATTATAATACACTCACTAACTTTATCAGCTAAGAGCAAGTTAAGAGAGATAAGTTTCCTAACATAATGTAACTGATAGGAAAATAACCACGCTTCTAAAATTGTTGATTTTATTTAAAAATGAAAGGTATCATTTCTCCATGCTACATTTAGAAAATTCTAGATCTGGACATATTTGTGACTATTTAAGAATGAGAGAGGGACCAGCAGGTGCTGTAGTGGTTATGTCGCTGGACTTGTAGTTGACTATGGTTCAAGTCCCAAACCTGGTGGCTTATCACTCAGAGTACATGTGTGCGCATGCCCAAAATCCTGAGTGGAAAATGCCATCAATGCAGAAATTAAAAAAAAAATTAAATGTCACTATGAAATTAACATTGTCATTAGATGGAATAACAATAAGCCATGTAACTCCAGAAAAACAGAACTGAGTAGATCTAGAAGAAATAGTTATATTAATGCAAGAATATATTTGTAAATTAATAAAAAAAATCACACCAAAGATAGAGGAAAGTATAGTATCACCTACAAATGATGCATAGATTTAAAAAATGTATATATACACATGATGGAATATTATTCAGCCCTGAAACAAGGGATGAGATCCAGTAATTTGAGGCAATGAGGATGAACCTCACGGATATTACACGAAGTGTAAAACACCATGCACTGAAGAACAAATACCATGTGTTCTCACTTATTTGTGGAAGCTAAGAGATTTGACTCCAGAGAGGTGGGGAGTGTGGTCACAGGTACTGAAGTTGGGGGAAAAGGCTAGGGAGTGGTAGGGAGAACATGCACAGATACAAGAATGCAGATGGGTAGATGGAGTGAGTTCTGGAGTGCTACAACATAGCCGCGTAAAGAGAGTGGGTGACAATTCAATGTGTACTTCAAGATATTGGGTCGTTGGAAAATTCATGATGTATTTTTCTATTTTTTTCAAAGAGGTTTTATGCTATAAGGCATGTGCATTGCATGTGCTCGCCAGACAGAGAGAGAGAGAGACAGAGAGACAGAAAGCGAGAAATCACCCCCCAGAGGGGATGGCCATGCCGCAATCCCTTCTCCTCCATTCTCCTCTCAGGATCTTGGGCACGCACGCACACGCACCCGGTGTGAGTTTAAGCTACCGGGTCCGGGATATGAACCGCGGTCGACTACGTGGGAGTCCAGTGACATAGCCATTACTCTAACTGCTGGTCCCACTTTTTAAAGGTTTTTACCATAGGGCCCGTGTGCTCACTGGAGAGAAATAGTGAGAAAGTGAGAAATTGTCCCCCATGGGGGATGGCCACACCACAATCTCTTCTCCTCCATCCTCCTCCTGAGATTTTAGGCATGCATTCACACCTACCATGATTTTCAACCTGTCAGGTCTGAGACTTGAACCGTGGTCAGCCATGTGGGAGTCCTGCACCTTAACCATGGTGCCACCTGCAGTCCCACAATTAATTTTCATCACACACAACACAATGTAGTATGATATGTCTGGGCTGATTTTGGGAAAACTAAAAGTAGCAACTTACTTTAAGGAA
Source organism: Tupaia belangeri chinensis (assembly GCF_000334495.1). Classification (NCBI taxonomy): domain Eukaryota; kingdom Metazoa; phylum Chordata; class Mammalia; order Scandentia; family Tupaiidae; genus Tupaia; species Tupaia belangeri. The sequence continues at coordinate 1,733,191 of NW_006159542.1, forward strand.
GCAGAAGAAATCAACGATTCTCAACAGAGAAAAGAATCTCAGTATATCTGTTATTCCCCATATTTTATATTCTCTCCCTCCCTGTATGGCACAAAGTCCAGACTGAGCCCCCAGGCTCTCTCTCAGCAGAGAATACCTAAGGATATGTCAAAGCACTGAGCCCTGTTTTGTTGTTTTGGTTCAAAGCGCCTGATAAAGGATGCTAGAGAGTGAAGGGCTTGAGGGAAATAATCCAACTGATAGGAAATAAACCCTTTGAAGAAAAAAAATTAAAGAGCTGCTTTTCCCAGACTTACAGAAAAAAAAGGAAAAGATTGAAAGTGGAATCTCATTGACCTTGCCTCAAATCCTCCTTCTACACTGACAATGTGGCTTTGAATTTGTAACTTCATCCCTCTGGAGTTATGCATTTGTAAAATAACATTAAGCAATTTAAAAACGGAGAAAATGTAGACTAGAACTTAGTGTACAGTTAAGCCAATTTAATGTAGTGTAATCCCAGGATATATTTAATTGTTAAAAAAAAAACAGGGTCAGGAGACGGTGTGGAGGTTACAACAGCCAGATCCCACATGGCCAATAGGGTGGTTTGAGTCCTGGACCAAGCAACTTGAAAAACGTGTTGAGCATGTTGGCGGGTGTGTGTAAAGTCCTAAGAGGGGAATGCAGGAGAAAGGACTGCAGCGTGGCCAGTGTCCCCGAAGGGTGCTTTCTCACTCTCCCTCTCACTTTATGTCTCTGTCTCCGGTGAGTGCACATGCCCTATAACAAAAATCTTAAACAAACAAACAAAGACAAGTAACAACCAAATAATGTACACTTCTGTGGTGATACTGTATTTGATATAAATTACTTCATATTCTCACTATTAATACGTAGTAGTAAAAGTTAATATTATTATAATACACTCACTAACTTTATCAGCTAAGAGCAAGTTAAGAGAGATAAGTTTCCTAACATAATGTAACTGATAGGAAAATAACCACGCTTCTAAAATTGTTGATTTTATTTAAAAATGAAAGGTATCATTTCTCCATGCTACATTTAGAAAATTCTAGATCTGGACATATTTGTGACTATTTAAGAATGAGAGAGGGACCAGCAGGTGCTGTAGTGGTTATGTCGCTGGACTTGTAGTTGACTATGGTTCAAGTCCCAAACCTGGTGGCTTATCACTCAGAGTACATGTGTGCGCATGCCCAAAATCCTGAGTGGAAAATGCCAGAGAAGGGATTGCAGTGTGGTCATCTTCCCTGGTGGGGTGATTTCTTGCTTTCTGTCTCTCTGTCTCTCCAGAGAGCACACATACCCTATAGCAAAAACCTCTCAAAAAAAAAAAATCAGAGAAACATGTTAAGTATAGTAATCATGATATGTGACTTAAAAAAAACAATTTCATAAAACAAAGGGAACATCACTTTGAAGCATTGTATTAATGAGTATTGAAATATTAATGATTTGTTCATATTATCATGTGTTTCTTCCTATAAAACTTTAAGTAAGTATTTAATCAAGATCCTCTAGAAGATGCAAGACCACACGGTTTCCATTAAACAGACGTCAGTAGTGTAAGGGAAATGATTGAAATCAATTCAGAAATTAAAAAAAAAATTAAATGTCACTATGAAATTAACATTGTCATTAGATGGAATAACAATAAGCCATGTAACTCCAGAAAAACAGAACTGAGTAGATCTAGAAGAAATAGTTATATTAATGCAAGAATATATTTGTAAATTAATAAAAAAAAAATCACACCAAAGATAGAGGAAAGTATAGTAAAGGGAAATGATTGAAATCAATTCAGAAATTAAAAAAAAAATTAAATGTCACTATGAAATTAACATTGTCATTAGATGGAATAACAATAAGCCATGTAACTCCAGAAAAACAGAACTGAGTAGATCTAGAAGAAATAGTTATATTAATGCAAGAATATATTTGTAAATTAATAAAAAAAATCACACCAAAGATAGAGGAAAGTATAGTATCACCTACAAATGATGCATAGATTTAAAAAATGTATATATACACATGATGGAATATTATTCAGCCCTGAAACAAGGGATGAGATCCAGTAATTTGAGGCAATGAGGATGAACCTCACGGATATTACACGAAGTGTAAAACACCATGCACTGAAGAACAAATACCATGTGTTCTCACTTATTTGTGGAAGCTAAGAGATTTGACTCCAGAGAGGTGGGGAGTGTGGTCACAGGTACTGAAGTTGGGGGAAAAGGCTAGGGAGTGGTAGGGAGAACATGCACAGATACAAGAATGCAGATGGGTAGATGGAGTGAGTTCTGGAGTGCTACAACATAGCCGCGTAAAGAGAGTGGGTGACAATTCAATGTGTACTTCAAGATATTGGGTCGTTGGAAAATTCATGATGTATTTTTCTATTTTTTTCAAAGAGGTTTTATGCTATAAGGCATGTGCATTTACCAGAGAGAGACAGAGACAGAAAATGAGAAATAATCCCCTGGGCGGGGAGATAGCCACACCTCAATCCCTTTTCCTCCATTCTCGTCTTGGGATCTGGGGCATGCATGCACACATGCCCGGTGTGAGTATGAAGCTGCCGGGTCTGGGACTCAAACCGTTGTCGACTACCTGGGAGTCCAGCGATGTAACAATTATAACGTTTGCTGGTCCCAGTGGCTACCTTTTTCTTTAATTTTTAAATTTTATTTATCATTATTATTATTTTTTAATTTGTTATAGGGCACACATGAGAGAGAGAGAGAGACAGAGAGAAAAAGAGAGAGAGAGAGACGAAGCAAGCCTCCAGTTCTAGGACTTGAACTGTGACTGGCCATGTGAAAGCACAGTGCTACAACCACCATGCCACCCACAGGCCCCAATGACTCTTCTCTAATGAAAGGTATCATTTCTCCATGCTACATTTAGAAAATTCTAGATCTGGACATATTTGTGACTATTTAAGAATGAGAGAGGGACCAGCAGGTGCTGTAGTGGTTATGTCGCTGGACTTGTAGTTGACTATGGTTCAAGTCCCAAACCTGGTGGCTTATCACTCAGAGTACATGTGTGCGCATGCCCAAAATCCTGAGTGGAAAATGCCAGAGAAGGGATTGCAGTGTGGTCATCTTCCCTGGTGGGGTGATTTCTTGCTTTCTGTCTCTCTGTCTCTCCAGAGAGCACACATACCCTATAGCAAAAACCTCTCAAAAAAAAAAAATCAGAGAAACATGTTAAGTATAGTAATCATGATATGTGACTTAAAAAAAACAATTTCATAAAACAAAGGGAACATCACTTTGAAGCATTGTATTAATGAGTATTGAAATATTAATGATTTGTTCATATTATCATGTGTTTCTTCCTATAAAACTTTAAGTAAGTATTTAATCAAGATCCTCTAGAAGATGCAAGACCACACGGTTTCCATTAAACAGACGTCAGTAGTGTAAGGGAAATGATTGAAATCAATTCAGAAATTAAAAAAAAAATTAAATGTCACTATGAAATTAACATTGTCATTAGATGGAATAACAATAAGCCATGTAACTCCAGAAAAACAGAACTGAGTAGATCTAGAAGAAATAGTTATATTAATGCAAGAATATATTTGTAAATTAATAAAAAAAATCACACCAAAGATAGAGGAAAGTATAGTATCACCTACAAATGATGCATAGATTTAAAAAATGTATATATACACATGATGGAATATTATTCAGCCCTGAAACAAGGGATGAGATCCAGTAATTTGAGGCAATGAGGATGAACCTCACGGATATTACACGAAGTGTAAAACACCATGCACTGAAGAACAAATACCATGTGTTCTCACTTATTTGTGGAAGCTAAGAGATTTGACTCCAGAGAGGTGGGGAGTGTGGTCACAGGTACTGAAGTTGGGGGAAAAGGCTAGGGAGTGGTAGGGAGAACATGCACAGATACAAGAATGCAGATGGGTAGATGGAGTGAGTTCTGGAGTGCTACAACATAGCCGCGTAAAGAGAGTGGGTGACAATTCAATGTGTACTTCAAGATATTGGGTCGTTGGAAAATTCATGATGTATTTTTCTATTTTTTTCAAAGAGGTTTTATGCTATAAGGCATGTGCATTTACCAGAGAGAGACAGAGACAGAAAATGAGAAATAATCCCCTGGGCGGGGAGATAGCCACACCTCAATCCCTTTTCCTCCATTCTCGTCTTGGGATCTGGGGCATGCATGCACACATGCCCGGTGTGAGTATGAAGCTGCCGGGTCTGGGACTCAAACCGTTGTCGACTACCTGGGAGTCCAGCGATGTAACAATTATAACGTTTGCTGGTCCCAGTGGCTAACTTTTTCTTTTATTTTTTAATTTTATTTATCATTATTATTATTTTTTAATTTGTTATAGGGCACACATGAGAGAGAGAGAGAGACAGAGAGAAAAAGAGAGAGAGAGAGACGAAGCAAGCCTCCAGGTCTAGGACTTGAACTGTGACTGGCCATGTGAAAGCACAGTGCTACAACCACCATGCCACCCACAGGCCCCAATGACTCTTCTCTTTTTTTTGGCGAAAATATAAAAGGACATTAATACCTACACCAGTAAGCATGTGGGGAAATAGCCCCTCTTCTCTATTGAGGGTATATAAAGCATTCTGTAGGACAACCCAAGGGGAGACACCAAATACCCCCAATGGTGCTTTCTCTTTGACATAGCATTTCATTTTTAAGAATTTATCCCCAGTAAAAATAAGCAAGTAACCAAAAGTATATACATATTTATCATCACACATATTTATCATTGCACAGCTTGGAGACAACACAATTGCCCAGAGATAGAGGGTTTGTTACATGCTCATGACCCAGTAGAATATTAGCCATAAAACACCATTTTTGATATGGAAAAATCACTCAAATTATGGAGTTAATGTGAAAAAAGCATATTACAAAAAATACACATGTATTATATGATTTTGGTTTGCAAATACATATATGAGACATGAAAGAAATGATATCTAAGGTTGTATAGTCCTGGTATATATTCAAGGTAGACTTACGAGGCTTTCAGTTTATTTATTTTTATTGATCTACATCTTCTAATTTTGTTAAAACAAAGAGGTACTAGTTGAATAAAAACAAAAATGAATTAAAATTATATATGTGGGAGTCATGATCTCAAATGATATATATTTCAGCTCATGGTTATTGATTCTCTAAACTTAGAGATCACCATGATTCCTCCTTCTTCCTTTATCTCCTACAATACCCAAATGAAAATCCCATTCTTTGGCTCTTTCTCCCTAAAAATGGCCTCCCCTTCATCAGCATTAGTCCTATTTAGATGTGTCTTCATCATCTCTGTTCCAGGTTTTACCAATCCTTCTTACTGTTTCCTCAACCTTTACTTCACCCTTCTATCCATTTCAGATGTTGCAGCCTGAACATTTCTCAAAAATACATACTTGGTACCATCACTTACTACCTAGAACCCAACAGAATAACACCTTCTCTCTTTAGTCTGGAATAAAAACACCTTTGATCTGGATCCAGATAGTGATATGCAGTAAAATACGAAGCTGTGAGGCAGATGAGAAGGTTCCCGGGTCAAGTCCAGATACCTCCCTGAGAGTGCCAGGCATGTGCTTGCCCATGATCTGGGACTGGCTGAGACCAGGAATGATCACGGTATTGGAACCCAGCTGGAGGTGCTGTCTCTCTCTCTCTCATTCTTGGAAGAAGTAACTAAATAAACTTTAAAACATTAAAAAATAAAATCGGTATACATTAAAAAAATACCTCTTTGACATCTGCAGCCTGCTTGCCTCCATCAGCTACAATGACCCAGTGAATTCCATATCCTGGTTAGAACATGCTTCAGAATCAATTAGCCCCTAGTTTTTCACTGTCCCCTCTCCCACCCCTGCATTTACTAGATTGGGAGTTTGAGCAATTGGAGCAATTTACTTAATTTTCCTGTGACTTGGTTTCTTCGTGTGTAAGAGTAGGAGTACTTTCCTTGTACATTTAAAAACATTTGCTCTTTACAGATTTGCTGTTGTTAGGCTTTGCTGAAATGATAAGTAAAGCAACAATGCCTGTCATGTAGAGTTGACGTTCAGGTAATGTTAGACTCTCTCTCTAACCCTTCATTTTCTCAACCATAAAAAAGATCATTATACTTCTTTTATAGATGTGTCATGCTGGGCAGATGATCTGGTGCTTGGTAAATAGTATCTGTTTTCTTTATCTTCCCCCTTGGTTTTTGCCTTTGCATATGCTTCCCTGACTCTGAAAGAGCCTCTAGTCCTTGAAGACTAATTCTTCAAAGCTTCTCCAACTTCCTCCAACAGATTTTGTTGCCTTCCCTCTGTGCCTTCAGAGCACATTCCCCTGACCTCTGGCATATATCACACCGTACATAACATGCATTTGTCACATTCTCTCAGCAGGCAACGTGTTTTTATTTATTTATTTTGGGAGAGAGATTTTTGCTATAGGGTGCACACTCTCACCAGAGAGATGGAGAAAGACAGAGAGAGAGAAAGTGAGAAATCATCCCTCAGGGAGGATGGCCATGCCGCTATCCCTTCTCCTCTTGGGATTTTGGACACGCATGCACATGTGACTATTCAGCTTCTGGTTCTGGGACTTGAACTGTGCCTGACTATGTGGAAGTCCAGGGATGTAGCCATTATGCCATCTGCTGGCCCTACAACATGCTCTTTTAAGCTCCATAAGTCACCCAATATTTTGACCCAGCCATTATCTCTCCCATTTTCTGAGTTGGCGGCCAATCAAATGAGAGCAAGTGAAAACAAGTTCTACTGAAGTGTGGGTTGTGGGTTTAGTGTGGAAGGAGGACTAGACAGAGTCAGGGAGATTAACAGCAGGCTGAAGTGAAGGGACAGCAGACTTAGAGTCAAGACACCTGAATTGCAATCTTGGCTCTTCCACTATCAAGTCATGGGGTCACTCAGAAAGGACTTCATTTCTTTTTCTGCAACATACAGATGTTACAACTAATAAAGTCTGTGACCTTTCCTAAGCTAACTTTTGTTGAGTCTATAAATAGAATACCAAAAAAAAAAAAAAAACCCACAAAACTTAAAGAAAGCTTCTATATGAGCAGTCAGATTCTGGCTATCGATTTTATAATTTATTATAAAAAAATAACATTACATAAGAAGAAACTAATCTTACAATATTGTTCTCCAAAACCTTTTGAACAATCAAGAGTTTACAACAGTGTTTTGGGTAAAAATATCTAAAAGTACATTTGGAAATGTATTATGAAATTCACGATGGTAATGGAAAACAGACTTAAGAAGAACTATTTAAAGGCATTGCACAATTCTAGTGGGAGAGGTGTAATCAACTTCCTTTATTCCCAAGGGGGTAAATTCCTTGCTTAAAACCAAGCAAAAGTTGACAAGATGAAATAAGTCTGTGGTTTGAACAAGTTTCATAAGTCTTGGTAAAAGGGCTACGGTATATTTTTTCTTTTTAATATGAGATGTTTCCTTCCTGGAAATGTACCAAATATTACTTCTTAATTGTCCTTTTTGTTGTTGTTAAAATAAGTACTTTCTCTTTTCAGAAATATCCTGGCAGTTACCAGCTACTATTACTGGAAGTGCGATTCTTGAAGTTATCATGGTAGGCTAATATTAGATTTTTCTTCAGCTGATAATGCAATTCTTTGACTGAAGGAAATTAAAACACTAATCAGTTTGGAATTTGCAAAACACAAATAAGTCTCCAGACCCTCTATTAATATCATACTCATTAAAATATTCATTTCTTAGGTGACTATTTTAACTAGTGTTAATAATATACATTGTACAGTGATTTTACAAAACTTTTCCTACATAATCTAAGATAAATTTTTAAACCACCTGATAAGTTCAAGTTTTATTTCTTTTTGCATTTTTAAAATTTACATTTAATCATTGTATATCTTTACAGCATACAAAATGGGTTTTCCCAGAGTAAATACAATTACATATTAATATGAGACATATTAATCAAATAATTGATATTAGAATATACATTATCAATAACAGATAACTGTTCATTTTTGTTTCTGTTAAATGTTTTTTTCTGTCATCTCCTCTCTCCCACTGTCTATTTCCCATTTCCTCAAAAAACCCTGAAGAGCTTTAAGAGGCACTTTTTTTTTTTTCCACACCATTGATCTCTAAAGACTAATGAAGGCCAGAGATGGTATGGTGGGTTAAGATGGCTGGATCGCACATGGCTGACTACGCGGCATGAGCCTTGGACACAGAGGCTTGAAAAACACACTGGGCCCATGGGCTTTTGTGCCCAAAATCCTAAAAGGAGGGAGAAATGGAGGAGAAGGGATTGCAGCATGACCATGCCCCATGGGGGAGCTTTCTCACTTTCCCTCTCTCTCTCTCTCTGGTAACCTCACGTGCTTTCTCTCTCTCTCTCTCTCTGGCAACCTCACGTGCATTTTGCCAAACTAAACAAGCAAAACAGCTAATGCAATATTATGAAGAGCATAACTTTAGGGCAGTTGCCTGAGCTGCATTTGACAGTGAACGACGCAACTCTAAGGGTGCCCATTCATGTTGATTTTCATGGCACCCACAGGAGCTACCCAACTCCAAAGCCCTAGTTTCTGCTATACTAAGGTAGGGCACCAGGGAAGGATCTGGTTTGCCAGTAAAAGGCTCTTTATTACTACAATACATACCCGTTCTCAACTTTATAGCTTTGATCTGAATAAAGAATCCATTTCTACAAATAGTCGGGTTAGTATTTTGGACAGAGGGATTCATTGCTCCAGAAGAGACCCTGTTTTCCCTATGCTGAGCCAATGTTTTCATAAATATAAGAGCGAGAATCTTCAACCACTCTAAAAATCTGCACATCAGAACCTGTGTGAAATGTATTAGCACCCTGCCATTCCCCGGTGACTGCTTAGCTCATTTGGCTGGAATGTAGACTATTTGGACAAAACCATAAATTTGAACCCTGCATGGTGCCATAACAGCAAATGGCACTCCAACTGCAGGATGCAGGGTTGCAAATGTAAGCAAACGCTCAGACTTGCCAGAAGAATAGTGAGGGGTCAGGACAAGTCTATCAACAAAACACAACACAACGTAAACCTGCAGAGGACTGTGTACAGGAGGACGCATAAAGAGTGTTATAATCGGGATCAGCAGTTAGCGTAATGGCTATGTCGCTGGACTCCCATATAGTCAACTGTGGTTCGTGTCCCGGACCCGGTGGCTTAAACTCATGCGGGGCACGTGTGCGTGTGTGCCCAAGATCCCGAGGACTCCTGACATTTTTTTTTTTTTGGAGATGTTTTTTTCACTATAGGGCGCGTGCGCTTGCCAGACAGACAGAGAGAGACATAGAGACAGAAAGCGAGAAATCACCCCCCACCCCCCAGAGGGGATGGTCACACCGCAATCCCTTCTCCTCCATTCTCCTCTCGGGATCTTGGGCATGCACGCACATGCGCCCGGCGTGAGTTTTAAGCCACCGGGTCCGGGACGTGAACCGCGGTTGACTGCGTGGGAGTCCAGTGACATAGCCATTACGCTAACTGTTGGTTCCTCTGACATTTTCAAAGTAGCATTCATTAAAATCTCCAGAAGTGGAGCCAGCAGGTGGCATGATGGTTAAGATGCTGGAGTCCCACATGGCCAACCACAGTTCGAGTTCTGAACCCGAAGGCTTGAAATTCACACCACATGCATCTGTATGCATGCCCAGAATCTCAAGAGGAGAATGGAGGAGATGGGACTGCAGGGTGGCCATACCCCATGGGGGAGGGGGGTGATTTCTTACTTTCCTTCTCTATGTCTCTCTCTGGCAAGTGCATGCACCCTATGGCAAAAACCTTAAAAAAAAAAAAAAAGCTCCAAAAGAAACTATTCCATCTTAGCATAATAGTAAATGGTCTGAATTGACTAAAATGAAAACTAAGCAAGTCAAGTAAAGGGATAAAGATAGCAAATATTTACTTACTGAGAACATGATATGTAAATACTAGTTGGCCAAAAACACAGGAGATGGAAAAAGACAACTGGAAAAGAGAGAAATTGCTAATGTACATTTTAAAAATCAGTGTAATATAGCTAAGGATTCATAAGGAAAGGGAGTCCTTGAGTCTTTTACATAGCCACTGCCATCATCCTGATATTAAAGTAATGCAATATAAATTAATAAGAAAAACATTAAGATTCTGGGAAACTTGCTTACTGAGGTAGACCATTACCCCACAGGTCCCTTTCAAACAAGGAAGCCATCATATTTATAATATAATACTTTCTGAGAAACTGGAGACCATAATTCCAAAGACCTGGTATTGTCAGATCAAGATTCACAAGTTAGGGACCAGCAGTTAGCGTAATGGCTATGTCGCTGGACTCCCATATAGTCAACTGTGGTTCGTGTCCCGGACCCGGTGGCTTAAACTCATGCGGGGCACGTGTGCGTGTGTGCCCAAGATCCCGAGAGGAGAATGGAGGAGAAGGGATTGCGGCATGGCCATTCCCCCTGGGGGGTGATTTCTCGTTTTCTGTCTCTCTGTCTCTCTCTGTCTGTCTGGTGAGCGCACGCGCCCTATAGCAAAAACCTCTTTAAAAAGAGTGTTATAATCGACACATTAATATATATGTGTATACACACATACACACACACTTACAGTCACACGTAAACACAACCTGGCCGAATGTAGACTATTTAGGCAAAATCCTTTTTTTTTTTTTTTTTAAGAGGTTTTTGCTATAGGGTGCATGCCCTCCCCAGATAGACAGAGAGAGACAGAGAGACAGAAAGCGAGAAATCACCCCCCAGGGAGCATGGCCACGCTGCACTCCCTTCTCCTCCATTCTCCTCTCAGGATCTTGGGCACGTACGCACATGTGCCCGGCGTGAGTTTTAAGCCACCAGGTCCAGGACGTGAACCGCAGTTGACTACATGGGAGTCCAGCGACATAGCTATTACGCTAACTGCTGGTCCCGGCAAAATCCTTTTTAAGGAAAACTCTGTATTCTTAATTGTCTGCATATGTTTACTGTCTTGATGTGAAAAGAGAGTTGTATAATTAACTAATGGGCAAGCACTTGTAGGAGAGACCCTCCGGAAATTTTAAAAATTATCCTTAACCTTATTTTCTTTTTCATATTTTTAAAAAGGTTTTGGCTATAGGGTAGGGTACTTGCTGGAGAGAGACAGAGACAGACAGAGAGAGGAGAAGTGAGAAATCAACATCTAGCAGGATATGTTGGGCATGCACACACACACACCTGGTGTGAATTTAAGCCACCGGGTTCAGGACTTGAATCATGGTTGACTACATAGGAGTCCAATGACATAGCTATTATGCCAACTGCTGGTTCCCAATTTAAATTTTTAAGTTCATGAGCTGTTATGGAACTGATTTATATTCTAATGATCAGGACCGACAGTACTTATGGTATTCTTATTAAGAATTAATAGCATTAATGGTTTTACAGATTATCAAACAATCATCACTTCAGTGTGAAGGTCTGTGAATTTTAACCCAACAAGGTTGGATGCATCCCTGAGGTTCAGATATAAAAAGGTTCTGAGGAACTAGAGCGCCTCTGGGAGAAACCTCCACATGTGGGAAGGAAAACATTCCCAACATTACAGCACAGGTCATTTTCTTCTCTGCGAGGTGGTACCTGTACAGGTGCTGGGCCGGGGATAGCTGGTGAGTTTGCAAAAGGGGTCAGATCAGTAAAGGGACACTCCAAGGACCTGAGGAAGCAGCAGTTTACCAGCCAGTAGATCATTATATTAAAATCTTCCTGAATTTACAATTGCACTGATGCATACTGCTTGCTGCACGTGAGTCTGTCCTAAGGAAAGAGCGACTGAGAGTACTTGGGCCTAATCGTTCTTGACCTTTGCAGTCAGAAAGAGAAAAGATGTTGATGTAGATTAGATTAGAGTTCGTTGTCAAATTCATTTCCCTTTGGGTTGTATACAGAGTGGTAAGTTCTGAGTAAAATCTCAGTCAAGAGTTGCCTTTAATCTCTTCCTTTTTTTTTTTTTTTTTTAAATCTCCTCTACTTCACATTCAGTAAAACATTAAAGTGTATGGGGTTTGGAAATGTGGATTATAGTGGTTGCTGTTTTTCATTTCCCTTACCACTACACTAATTTAAAGCCTTTTTATTTTATGACTCGATTGATTCTGTAACCTCTATATGCATGTTTCTTCTATGCTGCTTCACAGAAAGCCACAAGCATCAAATTAATATTAATGTTCCTAAGATACTGCTTTTATCATGCCACTGTTTGGCCCCCAAATCTTCAATAGCTCTCCACTGCCTGTCAACCAAAGGCATCTCTTGTGCCTGGAATTTCAGTCAGTACAATCTAGTCCTTGCGTCTTACTCTTCTTGCCTTAAGTCCTACCATGTGCCTATATTTAGCCTACTTCCTCATCCATACAAATACCCTTAGTGCCCATCATAGGCCTATACTTTCCACTCTCCACAACATTCCCCTTTATTTTAATCTGTCCGGATCTTATCATTCAAACCCAGTTCAACTCCACTAAAGATAAACATTTTTGGAATACCTATAGCAGTTCACATATCATATAAGTCAAATTATTTTTATTTCCATTCAATAACTATCACTGGGAACCAGCAGTTAGCATAATGGCTATGTTGCTGGACTCCCACAGAGTCGACCATGGTTTGCATCCCGGACCCGGTGGCTTAAAACTCACGCTGGGCACGTGTGCGTGTGTGCCCAAGATCCCGAGAGGAGAATGGAGGAGAAGGGATTGTGGCGTGACCATCCCCCTCTTGGGATTTCTCGCTTTCTGTCTCTTTGTCTCTGTCTATCTGGCGAGCGCACGCGCCCTTTAGCGAAAACCTCTCAAAATAAATAAATAAATAAATAAATAAATAAATAAATAAATAACTATCACTTACAACTGGATTAATGGTACTTCTTGATTCATGACACACAGACTAACCTGCTTAAAGTAAGTACAGCTCTATTTCATGATATGCGACTTTAGCCCAGCCTCCATGTTGTGTTGCTAAACTGCTGAACGTGCAAGCTGAGATCACGTAGGAGGGAGCCCCAGCTCAGTTCCTGGTCCAACCTAAAGGCCAGGCACGGTGCTTGTGTGCCTGGAATCCCAGCAACTCAGAGGCCAAGGAAGGAGGATCATAAGTTCAAGGCTGGCCAGGACAACATAGCCAGACCCTGACTGTAAAAGAGATGGGCGTGGAGGTGTATACCTATAATCCCAGCCCAGAGACCGAGGCAGGTGGATTGTGATAGCAACTCTGTCTAAAAGAGAAAAGAAAAAGAGAAAAACCAACCAACCCAATGGAAAGCCATAATAAGTTACTTCAAGACAAGCACTGTACAACAATGCTATCTTCCAAAGTACCTAAAACATATTTGATAAATACTTAAAGGAATCATTATTAGATAGATTTAAATGATTTGCTTCCATAGTTTCATAAGATCTGATTCAGAATGATCTGATTTGCTGGGCATTTACTCTGACAATCTGCATGGCCTCAATAGAGGTCATAGGGGAAGAAAAGTAAAGCACTTCTACCCGTCTTCACCCCCTACCAGTATGGTATCAACAGAGGCTTAGTGAGGGGCCAGAAGGCCCATCCACTCCCAGCAGTAATGCGAGTTCTCTTTTCCGTACCAGTGATAATAACGGTGAAGCAAGGAGCCTACATTTCTGTCTTTACCTTTCAGGAAGAAAGTAGCGCTTTCATCCCCCTACCCCTGCTGGAATGCTGTCAGAGAAAGTCAGCAAAAAATACTTTCTTTTTTTTTTTCTTATTCCTTTTTTTTTTTTTTTTTTGAGAGGTTTCTGCTATAGGGTGTGTGCACTTGCCAGAAAAACAGAGAGAGACAGAGAAACAGAAAGCAAAATATCACCCTCCAGGTGGGATGGCCACACCGCAATCCCTTCTCCTCCATTCTCCTCTCAGGATCTTGGGCACGCATGCACACATGCATGGCGTAAGTTTAAGCCACCAGGTCCAGGACTCAACTTGAGGTCAGCTACACGGGAGTTCAGCAACACAGTCATTACGTTAACTGCTGGTCCCTTTTTGTTTTGTTTTTAAGAGGTTTTTGCCTTCAGACATGTGTGCTCACCGGAGAGAGACAAAGACAGTGAGAGAGAAAGTAAGAAATCATCGCCTAGGGAGATGGGCACACTGCAATCTCTTCTCATCCTAAGATCTTGGGCAGGCATACACACTGCCCAGTGTGACTTTCAAGCCACCAGGTCCAGAACTCAAACCAGGATCGGCCATGTGGGAGTCCAGTAATGTAACTGCTATGCCATCTGCTGGTCCCATAGCTAAAATACTCACACGTTCATGCCAATTAATGTGGAAATTATTCTGCAAATTTTTTTTTGTCTATTTACGATATAAAAAAACATAGAGAAGGGTTTCATCAAATTGATAAAGAGCAATTCCAAAACCTTAAAAAGTAACATGCATAATGATAAAGACTGAATGCTCTCCCCCTAAGATTGGAAACAAGGCAATTCTTATTAACAGTACTGGAAGTTTTAGTCAGTACAATAAAGCAAGAAAATTAAGTAAAAGGCATACACATTAGAACAGAAGAAATAAAACTGAATCTATTTGCACATGACATGATTCTCCTTATGGAAAAGTCCAAGGAATCTAGAAAACAAAAAACCCTAAAATTCTCCCAGAACTACCAGGCAAGTAAAGCAAGGTTGACGGACCCAAGATAAACAAAACTGACTGTATTCCTATATACCAGCAATGAACACAAACATAGAAATTAAAAAATACATTTACAATTACTTACAATTGCTCAAAATATATCAAAGCACTTAGGTGTCAATCTAACAAAGCTGTACAATACTTGTACGTGTAACTGCACAAAGTAGATGAAAGAAATCAAGAAAGACCTAAGTAAACATATAATGTTCACGATCGAAAGGTTCAACATAGTAAACATGTCATGTCTCCCCAAACAGATGTACAGATGATATGTATTAGGTCATCAGGAAAGTCATGACATTTCTATGTTTCTCTATGCAAAACTGTGTCATGACTTTCCCAACAACCCAATAACTCTTATAAAAATGCCAGCCATTTTTTTTTTTGTAGACGTAGATTTCATTACTCTAAAATTCATATGGAGAGTAGATTAGAAGAACTAAGACAATATTTATAAAGAACAATGAAGTGGGAGGAATCAATCTGATGTCAAGACCTTCTATATGACTCTAGTAACCAAGACATATGGTATCAAAAGAGAAACAGACACACAAATTTAATGAACAGAAAAGAAACTCAGAAATAGACTTGCACAAATGTGCCCTTTCGACAAAAGTGTAAAGGCAATTCGATGGAGGAAAACTAGTCTTTTCAAGAAATAGTATCAAAGCACTTAGACATCCACAGGTATAAAACTTGACCTTGACCAAAATCTCTGATCTCATTTAAAAATTAACTCAAAGTGTATCATAGACTTAAAGATAACATATAAAACTATAAATCCTTTAGGAACAAAGACTAAAATTTCAGGAAACAGGTTTTGGCAAAGAGTTCTTAGACCTGACACCAAATAGGATGAGTTAGGATGCATTAAAAAAAAAAAAAAAAAAAAAAGACTCTTAGAGAAATATAAAGAGAAACATCTATTAGAATGTGGGTAAAAGATGAGACCAGCAGATGACACAATGGTTAAGTCGCTGGACTCCCACATAATTGACCATGGTTCAAGTCCTGGACCTGGTGGCTTAAACTCACATCAGGTGCATGTGTGTGAGTGCCCAAGATCCTGAGAGGAGAATGGAGGAGAAGGAATTACAGTGTGGACATCCCCCAGGGGGATGATGTCTCACTTGTTGTCTCTCTGTCTCTCTCTGCCATTCTGGTGAGCTCACATGCCCTATAGCAAAAATCTCTCTTAAAATAATAATAATAATGTGAGTGAAAGATATATGCAGAGATAGTTCACTGAAGATGATACATAGGCCAACATCATTAGTGATTGAGGACACGCAAAACATACCTATCAAAGTCATTGAAATAAAAAACAGTGAAACACCCAAAAGCTGATCTCAAAAGACTACATTCCTTATGATTCTATTTTTATATAACACTCTTGCAATGATAAAATTATAGAAATGCGTGGCAGATTAGGATATCCAAGAGGTTGAGTAGAGGGTGGCCAGGGGTTAGGAGGGAAGTGATGAGGCTCTACAGAAACAACATAAGGAAGTCTAGTGGCAGTGGAACTGTTTTATATGCTAACTGTAACAATATCGATGTCCTGGTTGTGATATTAAATTATAGCTTTGCAAGAGAGTTAGGAAAAGGATATAGGAGCTCTTTCTATTTCTTTCTTTTTCTTTTCTTTTTTTTTTTTTTTTTTTTTAGTGGCTTTTCTTTTTTTTTTTTTTTTTTTTAGAGGTTTTTGCTATAGGACATGTGCACTCACCAGAGAGACAGAAAGCAAGAAATCACCCCCCTGGGGGATGGCCATGCCACAGTTCCTTCTCCTCCAGTCACCTCTTGAGATTTTGGGCACACACACCTGGTGTGAGTTTTCAGCCACTGGGTCTGGGACTCAAACTGTGGTCGACTATGTGGAAGTCCAGTGATGAAACCGTTTTGCCATCTGCTGGTTTCTATTATATTTCTTAAAACTGTATGTAAATATGCAATTATCTCGAAAGAAAAAGTGTAATAAAAATTTTTGAAAAGCAGAGGACAGAGAAATAAAAAAATTAAAAATATTAACTAAATTAAATTATTTAATTATTATTATTTAATTTACTAGCAGCAGACAGAGAGAGAAGGAAAGTGAGAAAGCAACTGCTGGGTCCAGGTCAAACTGTGTATTGGCCACGTGCGAGTCCAATGCCTCAACCACCATACCACCTATTGGCTCCGAGAAATAAAATTTTAAGGACCATCTAGAAATATCCAGGGTAGGGAAACCACATCTTAGAGACTGGGGTATCCTCATCACTCCAGAAGTATTCTAACCTTTGCTTTATGTGGAATGAAATATGACAAAGTTTACACATGAGTATTAAATCGACCAGAAAGGTTAATTCCGTCTGCATAAACTTACAAACTGGCAATCTTCTTCACATATTAGTTTCAGTAAAGTGTTACAACTCTTCATGAGGGCCACACAATTCTCTAACTATTCTCAGAAAAAAATAATTATTTTTGTCGGTATAATAAGTGGGATTTCATTACATTTTCAAAGCAATGTTTCTCCATAAAAATATTTAAAGTATTGATCTTGACACCTTACAAATCTATTCTATTAATGTTAGTGGTTTTCAGTTGATTCCTTTCTAGATGAATAACAATATAGCATTCAAATAATAAAACAACTTTTTGTTTTAAGTATTAAATGGTGAAATAGAGTAATATCGCTTTTTTAATTTTTATGGCTTTACCTTAAATTTTTCAAATATGTATTTTTTCTTTAGCTTGTTCTATGGCTCAAGATCTATTTTCACATAAATGCTTCCATATTCTTGACAAGATTTATAAACCTCAAGTTTTAATGGAAAATTTTTATCAACATTACACTATATATGGAAAAGCTTTCAACATCACTAAAAGTTAAGGAAATGCAAATCTCACCTTAGTGAAAATGGCTAACATCAAAAAGAAAAATGAAATAAATGCTGTTGAAGATATTGTTGGTGGGAAATTAAGTTAGTACAGCCATTATAAAAAAAAAAAAAAACCCTGAAAATAGGACTACTATGTAGTCCTAATTTTAGGACTTTTAGGTATCTATCCAAAGGAAAGAAAATTAATCTGTCATTGAGAGATATCTGTATCTCAATGTTTATTGCAGCCCTATGCAAAACAGCCAAGATATGAAATCAAGCTAAATGCCCATCAATAAATGAATGGATAAAACTGTGTGGTACACACACACACACACACACACTTACATATACACACATATCCAATAGAATTCTATCTAGCTATTAGAAAGTATAAAATGTTGTCACTTGAGGTAACATCAGCAAGCTTGGAGGACATTATGTTGAATAAGATAAACCAGGCACAGAAAGAAATAACACATGTTCTTCCTGACATGGAGAAATCCCATGAATGACCTCACAGAAGTAGAGTTGAAGAATGACTATTTGAGGTTAGAAAGGATGTGGAAAGGAAAGATAAAGGAATGTTGATGAACAGAAATGAAATTATATATTTCTAGTATTACAAAGTTCAGTAGGGTAGTCACGACAATTTGCTGCACACCTCAGAGTAACTAAAAAAGAGGATTTTGAGTGTTCCAAACACAAAGTAATAAAAAATGGTTGAGATGGGTAAACTGATCACCCAAATTTAATCTTCACACTTTGTATTCTTATATTGAAAATCCATATAAAACCCATAAATATGTGTGATTATATGTCAATAAAAACATTATGGCATGGGCCCAGCAGTTAGCGTATTGGCTATGTCCCTGGTCTCCCATGTAGTCAAGCGCAGTTTGAGTCGTGGACCCGGTAGCTTATACTCACACCAGGCACGTGTGCGTGCATGCCCAAGATCCCAAGAGAAGAATGGAAGAGCAGGGATTGCAGCGTGTTCATCCCCCCTCAGGGGTGGGGTGATTTCTCACCTTCTGTCTCTCTCTGTCTTGCTGGTGAGTATACACGCCCTATAGCAAAAACCTCTCGCAAAAATAAATAAATAAAACATTATGCCACATAGTAATAATGGCTTGCCTTATGTATTTGTTAAATGATTGCTTAAATGGTAAAAATCCATAATACCCTCAGATGCTAATACTACCCCAAACTATCAATACAAGCACATAGCTACAAACACACTTACACAACCACAGCTTTAGAAAAAACTTAGAAACGATCTCAGTAACTAGATAACACGAAAGAGATAAATAAATGTATGATTAGCCACTTCCTACATTTGAACTCGGGCCTCCAGATGGCTTACTTTGATACTAAGCCAGGGCTTCTCAGGGTCAGTAGACTTGTTCACCTTCGCTTTGCCAAAAATGGAATGGAAAATTCCCAGGAAGTTGGGAACCAAGCAGAGTGTCCATATGCTGTGTTCCAGTATCGAAACACGCAATGCGCCTTACTTACTCACTCACTCATTCATTCACCAAAGTTTGATTAATGCTGACTCCAAGTCCATGTGCCACATTGCAGAGGCTTTAAAAAAGAAAAACAAAGAGGGATGATCCTTTCCTAAATGAAATCCTAGAATATAGAGAAGAAAAACCTATGAAAATGTATAGTACCACACAGTAAGAATGAACAGAGAGAAGATATTGAGGATAGCCAAAAAAAAAAAAAAAAAAAAAAAAAAGAAAAGAAAAAGAAAGAAAAAAAAA
>NW_006159542.1:1752799-1791411 GCF_000334495.1 Tupaia belangeri chinensis
AGGATGGTAGAAAAGAAAAAAAAAAAAAAAAAAAAAAAAAAAGAGAGAGAGAAAGAAAGTAAAAAATCTAGATTTGGCTGATGGTGAATCTCTGAAAGAAGGGAGGGAAAGTTTATAGAAATGTTGTGAATCCTGAAGAGCTGTTAAAAACTGAACAAAACTGGGATATTATAGGCAAGAAGGGAGGCACAATTATGGAACCATAGAAAAGGGCTGGACGAATCTGAGCAATCACGAGTAGCTTGGGGTGACCAGAGAATGAGAGGCTGCAAGGGTCACACCCAGGGGATAATTGATCCCTAGGAGAATCACCTGACTGCTATTTCTTCTATTGTAAAACTATTTAAAAAGAGAAACAGTACTGCTTTTTTAAAGCTCATCTTAATGCATTAATCCAACCTATGACACTGAAAAGGGTTTTGCAATCTCAGGACTCCTGACATTTAGAACTTGTCAGAGGTTACGTGTGCATCGTAGGATACCCAGCAAAGATCCATGGCTACTACCTACTTTATACCAGTCTCTCCTCTCAAGTACAACTCACATTGCCTCCAGACATTGTCTCATGTCCCCATAGGTCAAAATTACTGTCAAGAACAACCACTAACAGAGTATAATAAATTATATTAACCAAGTACTTACTATAAGCACTTTGACAAGTTTTTATACACATTATCTCATTTAATTTGCATAACATCCTAATATTAAACCCGCTTTATAAGCTAGGAAACTGAGGTCCACAAAGGTCAAAAACTTCGCTCAGAAAAACAGAGACAATACAATCCTTGTTGAAAAACCAGTGGCATTCATTACAGAAATAGGAGAAAAGAGTCATAAAATGTGTATGGAACCACGAAAGATTCCAAACAGTCAAAACAATTCTGAGCATAAAGAATAAAGTTGGAAGCATCACCTTGCAGCGGGACAGCTTACGGTTTAGCAGGACCGCAGCCATTTTGAAATTCGGAGAGGCCTCTCCGAACAATCTGACCAAGTGCTGAGTCATAGGGAGATCTATGTGAGGAGTGGTCAGCTAAGACACCAGCAATGGGTATTTGAAGTAAAATAGAAATCAGGAAAATTACTCAGGGGAAAGCAATTGATTTTGGGTGATTGTAGTGAGGAATGGTTTGCACGTGCTTGTGGCTTGTACCTAATATGAAAAACATGTTGAGCTTTTCAAGACATGGTGTTTTCTAACTGTCTTTCTATAACCAGTTACAGGAATAAACTCTCTTCTCCAGCCTCTTTCTCTCATTTCATTGACTGTGAGAACCAGCACCCAGACTTCACTGACAGCTAACAACACTACCTGAACTTAAAAGATTCTTGGGTCCAGAAGGTGGCATAGTAACGTCATTGGACTCCCACATGGCTGACCACAGTCCTGAGCCCATTGGCTTGAAAATCACTCCTGGCACATGTGCATGCAAGCCCAAGATCCCAGGAGGAGAATGGAAGAAAAGGGATTGCTGTATGGTCATTCTCCCCTGGGAGTGAGTTCTCAAAACATCTTACTGTTTCTGTCTCTATCTCTCTCTCAGGTGAGTGAACACATCCTATGGCATAAACATCTTAAAGGAAAAAAAAAGATTCTACAAAGGTATAGTAACAAAAATAGTGTGTTACTGGCATTAAAACAGACACATAGACCAATGGAAGAGAATAGACACCAGAAATAAGTCCATGTATGTACAGTCACATGACTTTTGACAAAAGTATCGAGTATCACTGGGAAAAGACAGTCTCTTCAATATTATAAGGCACATCATGATTTCACTGAGTGTGGAATGCTGAGCAATAGCTTCGTTATCATTTCAAATTGCTAATACTGGCTATCATCCAAACTTGGCTGATCATCTAACATTCAGCGAACACTAACCCCATGCAGACCCCATGGAACCAAACATTGAAGATATTAAGCTACAACTTAAAAGCAACTTTACTTTGAATGTAATTTGGAAAGAACAGCAAAATATTTCTGGATCATTTCTTTGATGGATGCTGACTATGCATTGAGTGTTGTGGATGGATTGCGAGGAACAGCATGGGCTCTGGGGCCAGAGAAGTCTGGATCTGCCTAATAACTCCACCCCTTTATAACTGGATGGCATTAGGAAAATCTAAGTTCTTAACAACTGTTACCTCTTCTACAAATGAGAAATATAAGCAGACAAGGACTTTGCGAGTGGCATATGGATGCGGCATGGACTGTTGAACACCAGGCTATGAAGGTGGCCCTGGAAACCCTTCTTTAATCAAGGCACAATAAACAGGGTCTCTAAGTAACTTTCCTTAACTATAAGGAGTATGTTGTACAACAAATCTCTAGAAATTATTAATCTTGTACAACTGAAACCAACAGGTAGTTCTTCGGTAAGTCCTAGTATAGCTTTTTTGGGGGGTGGGGGGAGGCTTCCCAGAAATCGAGAAGAAAAATGATTGTAATACTTGGGTAACAATTCCTTATTCGAGTCAAAAGCTGGCCAATTCTTCAATTTTAATAAAATTTAAAAAGGACCTAAGGGAATTGTCAGCTAACAGATCATTTACAATAGTTTTTTTTTTTATGATAAACAACTAATAATATTTTTGGCATGTAACTCAGGAGGAACTCCAAGAATTGAATGACATCAATTTAATACAACTATTTCAAGTTCCATCTACATGTTAATAAAAAGAGTTTCAGCACTAAAATGCATAAAAATGGGAAAAAAATGAAATTGATACTGTATGTTCTCTTAATCTAACAGAGAATAACAAAATTCCATGGACTAAGTATAGTCGATGGATATAAATTTTAATAGTATTTCCATGTATAATAAGTATCAAAATGTACAATATGTTTGGCAAATTATATACAAATAACAATTGTGATACTAATTTAGTAGCAACTTTGATGGCAGAAAATTTAAAAATTAATTTAAATTTATTGTAATTTATTTAAATACTTTTTTGTAGTGGGAAGTATATCGTTGTAATCAATAAAAAGTTTTAGGACATGAAACTGTGTTAATTAGAATAGAATTATATGGTAGATGTGGAATGGAAAAGAACTGAGAAAATAAGAAACCATGCAAAATTTCTGCATTGAAAAAGGTGCTGTTCACAAATGGATACTAAAAGGAATCAAATTTACTATAATATTTAGATTTCAGTATACTTTTGAAAGTAAAATAATAGTTTTATCTTTAAACGTCAATACAATATGATGAAATTGCCTTTTTAAAAATGCTGCCTCAAATTTTTAAATGGCCATTTAAAAATCAACAAGATACATGGATTTTCAATATTTTTTAGGGATTACAAGAGCAAAAATGTTTGAAGATGGTGCTGGCAAGTGGTGTGGTGATTGAGGTGCTAGACTCCCACATGGCTGACCATGGTTCAAGTCCTGGACGTGGTAGCTTGCTTTCTCACTCTTTCTGTCTGTCTGTCTTCAATATTTTTTAGGGATTACAAGAGCAAAAATGTTTGAAGATGGTGCTGGCAAGTGGTGTGGTGATTGAGGTGCTAGACTCCCACATGGCTGACCATGGTTCAAGTCCTGGACGTGGTAGCTTGCTTTCTCACTCTTTCTGTCTGTCTGTCTCTCTCTGGTCAAAATTGAAGGATAATGATAATAAATTAAAAGATTAAAAATAAATCTTTATAAAAATGTTTGATCAAGATTTAGTATAGTGTTAAATGCTTTTCCTTTGTCCTCTTATGTTGTCAACAAGGGGTACTTATAATAAGGCTGGAAGAAAGAAGAAGAGAAAAAACAAGATTTTATAAGGAGAAGCAGAAATTAGTCAAAATTCTTGTCCACTTTAGGACACTAGAAATATTTTTATGAGTATTTTCAAGAGCTACAATGCACTGACTTTGGGGGTTTGTGATATTTCACACCAGTGGTCTTATTTGATGAGTTTTCTTGTTACAAAATCAAGATTAAACTGGAAAATGGAATATTAGATCTGACTATCTATCCCATTCAGTGGAAAATTGAACAAACTAGTCTAGTCTAGGCAGCGGTTACAAATCTGTCTCCTTAAATTGATGGGACTCAAGGTCAACATGCTTGCAATATTCCCTCATAAAAAGTAAATAGGAATACATTGTACAAATTCCTTACACCTTACGAATCCAGTATTAGGCACCGCTGGGAATATTCTTGAAAAAAAAAAAAATCAGCTAAGCTCTAGTTAGAGAACAAGATTGCCAAATGTTTTGGTTTTTATTCAAGAATCCCCAGAGCTCTTTGTCCTTTCTCTTTCCAAAGAAATGATATAATATTTAGACAGGAAAGTGTGTGCGTGTGTGTGTGTGTGCTCACGCATGCACAGAGTGGAGGTGGGGATTTGTGTGCATCTATTTACATGTATAAACAGGATATTTTCACACCACTACTCCAGTGCTTCTTTCTCTATAGTGTAGCTTCCTTTTATGAAAACTGATATAACTGCAACTTTGGCTGAAGCTATCTAGCCCTCAGTCTTGGCCCCTACCCAGATGCAATTTTCAATCTGCTAACCATTCCAAGCTCCCTGAAATGGAGTCAATCTCTGCAAAGGAGCAGTGTCCTCAAGATGCCTATTGTCTGATACTCTGTGTCTCTCCGATCCCTTCAGGGGGAGTCAGAACAGCTGCAATTGCTTGGATTTACAACAGGAGTTCACTGGCTATTCATAGCTGATTTGATGGTCTACGCGTCTTAAAATGACTAATCTAATAAATCAACTGTATGCTGCATCTAATTCGTTGTTGACAAAGGTTAACCAAATGCAAATATTTTGTTTTTAAAGAAATAAAATGCATTGAAACTCTTTTTTTTTTTAATTTATTTTTTTACCTTGTGCCTTTGTGCTAGGGATACCACAGTGCCCAAAGCATCTATGGCAAGAACGCAGCTGCCTAAGATTACAATCATGAGTTCTGGTCCATTTATGATTATGCAGTTAAGATCAACTTCTTACTGAAATCCTTATTTTTGAGTGCTTACTGTGGGCTCTGAAGGCAGGCAGTGGGAATTCGGAATGTTAGAATCACTAGACAGATAAGTAGGAATAAAAACAATAGTTGGGTGTGGTGGAAGAGGAAGCCAAAGAAGCATTAAAAAAAGATCTAAGGAGTGAAATAGCATGGTATTTAGGGGAAACTACCTAGTTCCAGCTTTTAGTTCACAAAGGATAGGGGAGGTTAAATCATAAAAAGCCTTTAGACCATGGTAAAGAGCTCGATGTTTATCCTATGAATGGATCATGCTTTAAAAATAATAAGCAGGGGTTTGGCATGATTAAATTTGTATTTTACATAACTCATTCTGTTCTTTTCCTTTTTAGTAATAGTTTGAACCATACGAAGTTGCTATTTTGTAGGGTGAAAATGATCAAATGTTGATGACCTCATAAAGGCCAAAACGATAACAGAAATTGAAATGATATTTTAAATTATGAACCTATTTGGTAAATGTCTCTCTCTCTCTGGCTAGAATGTAGACTCTAGAGCCAAATGATTTGGTTTATATTCCAGCTCTATTATAGTAGATGTGGCTCCAAACAAGTTACATAATCTCAGACCTTCTCTTTCCTTAAAATGGAACACTTCGGAGAGCTATTGTGAATTTGTTTTGGTCGCTTAACTAGATTTCTTTGAGTGCAATAATGCTCTTTGACAGGACCACTTGGTAGCTTCATAAGTAGTATAATTGTGTTAACAATTCTCTTTTCCTAACATATACTTTTTAGTTCTTCTTCTTCTCCTTCTTCTTTAAGAGAGATTTTTGCTATAAAGCATGTGTGTTCTCTGGAGAGACAGAGAGACAGAAAGCAAGAAATCATCCCCTAGGGGAAATGGCTATGCCACAGTTCCTTCTCTTTCATTCTCTTCTCCGGATTTTGGTCATGCACACATGCCCCCTGTGTGAGTTTTAGGCCACTGGGTCCAGGACTCGAACCATAGTCAACTACGTGGCAATCTAGCAATGTAACCATTACACCATCTGCTGGTCCTTTTAGTATTCTTCTAATTTATATCAAATATGGTTTCTGTGTTGCTTGACATTGTACAAGTAAATGAGCTATACACGGACAAAGCCTCGTTCTACCTCGGGTTATTGTCCCATGGTCCTCACTTATATAAACTCTGTTAGCACACATTCTCCAAGACTACTAGCTAAAAGCACATGATTGCTTTGAAACCAACTCACAGAAGTTCTGAGTCAAGGAAAGTTAAATACTAGTTCAAAGACATGAGTGGTAAACTAAACTCTGACAAAGTATTATTTGTTAGCAATTTCCAACAAAAATCTTCAGCCTTGCATTCAAATCGACAGTTTCATAATATGGAGTAATTGTTAAAATCTTTTCATGCATTAGGATCTTGCCCATGAAGTATTGGTTTACTGTGACAGTAGTATTCATTGTGAGGGAAGCCACTGCCTTTGCCAGGGCTTCAGGATGCCATTGTTTGAGGATTCAAGGTAACCCTGACTGCCAATAACCCAGAACAAGGAGAAACAAAGAGGAGATCACAGTAGCATCAGGGAGGTCAGCTTTCTTTTAAGTGTTAAGAGCACCCCTTGCAACAATCTGCTCTAAAGAAAGAACCCTGGACTTGGAATTGGGAAACCTTAACTCTTCAGCTCCATGAGAAGTTTATTACGTAATTGTGAACACGGTTTTCTCCTCTCCTGAATGAATGGTGGGAAAAATACTATGGCCAGCTCTGATATCCTACTTTTCTATGAAATTAACTTACAAATATAATTTGCTCAAGGATACAAACTTTGAAAAGTTTGTGTAAAATGGAATTAAGTATGAGCTTATTTTGGTGTAAAGACGTTTGAAATCCATGCATACTACAAAATCTTGTGAAGAAAGTCCTTTGAATCTTTAGGGAATTTTTTTTGAGATCAGGAAATCTATTGTTCGTTGCATCTCCAAATCAGACTCCATTAAGTCTGATAGCAGAGTAAAGGTAATTTGGATGACATGCTTGAGTTTGCATATGAGCAAGTGGATAAACACTGAGTGTGGAAGCTGTGAGGGCAGAGGGTCAGTATTGATCGCAATTCTAAACATCTCTGGGGAGATATGGAGAGTATGGGGGAAAATTGCTTTTTTCACTTTAAAAACTTTATATCTTTTTTATTATATTGATAATAATATTCTTTTTTCCCATTACAACTTGTTTTTATTTTACATTTTTCCACAAACATTTACTTTACATAGCAAAGAATTTTAGCTCATCATGCATAATTCTTTTTTTTTTTTTTTTTTTTTGAGAGGATTTTGCTATAGGGCACGTGTGCTCGCCAGACAGACAGAGACAGAGAGACAGAAAGCGAGAAATTACCCCCCAGGGGGGATGGCCATGCCGCAATCCCTTCTCCTCCATTCTCCTCTTGGGATCTTGGGCACGTACACACACGTGCCCGGCGTGAGTTTTAAGCCACCGGGTCCAGGATGCGAACCACGGTCAACTACATGGGAGTCCAGTGACATAGCCATTATGCTAACTGCTGAGCCCCATGATTCTTTTTATAACACACAATTTTATGAACTTTTTAAAGACCCCTTATATAATTTTACCCGGATCAAGACAAACAATCTCTACTTTCTTCAGTATTTTATGACACGTTATCCCATTGCCTTCTCCCATTTAGTACTCTTGATTTCCTTTGTAAATGCATCAACCACCTTTAAGAGGTGCAAGAGTTCTTGACAGTATTCACTGGCATGCCTATATCTTTCTTATTCTTCTCACAGCACAGTTTCTCAGGATACAGCCATTAGCCTCATCTAGAACAGTTAGATTTATGAAATATATGGCTGTTACTTATCTTCAAGCACTTTACACTTGTAGGAGTTATTTTAATGTTCATTCATTAGCTTTCTCATAAAGTTGATAATATCTCACAATCATGATTAATGTAAGCCCCCATGAATTAAAAGTCGATGGACCAGATACTACCCTAAGTATTTGAAGTATATTCTCTCAGTTAACTCAACATTTATGTGTACACACATATGTATACACACACATCTATGTACATAGATATCTATGAATCACTTCTATACATTGGGTGATCAAAAAAGTCATGATGGATTTTTTGCACAGAAGAATATGTCATGACTTTTCTGACATTCCAATATCTATACACATAGATACGTTTATCTATCTACTAGTACTCTATTATTAGTCTCGTTTTACAAAACAAACTGAGAATTAAAAAAAATAATAAGTTGTCCAAAGTCACATAGTTTGCAATTAGGAGAGACTGAGTTTGGGCCAGATCTTTCTGTATTTTTAAATACATGTCAGTGCATGTCAGGGTCTATGGTCTCTGAAGAGTAATTTTTATAAGAAGTTATTTTCAAAAATTAAAAAAAAAAGTGGTGTGATATTTTAGAAATAACATGGGACTTAGAGAAAAGTGCCCTGGGTCCCTCCCCAGGTTCTTCTAATGACTAGATATGTCATCTTGCGTAAAATACTCCTCTTTCCTGAGGCTTCAATTTCCTCTTGCAGAATGAGGGGTTTAAAGCAGATCATCTCTAGGGTTTCTTGCCTCTGAAAATGAATGATTTGCTTCTAAGCAGCATTGTTTCTCCAAGGAGAATAAATACTTGGAATTCCAACTATTCAGAATGGAGGTTAACATCCTCTCCTTGAAGAGCTATGGTCTAGTCATCCTTCAAATTTCAGCTTACTTTAGTCTCCCCAGGAGTCCATTCTTCATACCACAGGCATTTTTATTTAATAGCATGTATCACAGTTTACAATTACAAATTGATTTACGTGGTTAGATTGTAAATTCCATGTCTGTCTGCCACCACAGGACCCCTTCCCAGTCCCTAGTGCAGGGCTCGACATGGCGAAGCTGCTCAGTAACGCTGTTGACTAAATAACTTAAAAGGGGCTCAATTTCATGTTTTCAGTATTAGATAGTATTTTAATGTTTCTTGTTGCCTTTCCAAAATAGTTTGATAATGAGTCTTTCATGCTATCGCAAGGCCATAATTTATTTTCTCTTAGCTCCTAGTATGGCAGAGAGGTCAGTGACTGGGGGTTGCCTTTTGCAACTACTCAAAGACGCAGTGTACACACTGGCCTTCCGATACCACTTCTCCTAATCTCTTAGAAATAAATACTGAAGATGATAATATGAACGTATTTTAAAGCTTTTTTCCCTTTGTTAGAGGGAACGGAAGAGAGAGACAAAGACAGGTGTTTCTGACAAAGTCTTATATTGTGATTTTCCTGCCTCAGTGTCCCAATTTGCTGGGATTACGGGAGTGTTCGGGTTGGCCTGGAAACCAAACCCAAGCCAACCATACAGCTTCAGCCTCCCAAGTGGTGACACTACATGTGCACTACCACACTGTGTTGATATAAACATTTATCTCAATGCAACTGTATCTATTTTAACCTTGTATGTAAGACAGTGTTAAGTTGAGACTTACCAGTTTAAGAGTTGTGATGAATAAAGGGATCCACTGCAGTTTGGCATTCTTGGCTAGAACCAGGGGCAGAAGTACCTCAATCCCCTCAGCTGATGCCTTGATGACAGGCCCACCCAACCTCATACATTTCACGGACTGCTGTGCCTTTCAGTCTGGAATGCAGTACTGGTAGCAGCCAAAGCTACTTGGATAATTAGGAGTGCTGGGGTTGTGAACTGCCCCTCTCTCTTCCTGCAGTGTATCCCCAGGGATGCAAGATTACAGGGCCTTGGAGCAGCAGGAACTGGGACTGCGGCACCAAGTGACTGAGGCTGTTAGGCAGTCCCAAGGCAGTGGCTTGTTGACAAGGAGCAGTTCGGTCTAGGACCACACGGAAAGCAGACATGCTGACTACAGCGTTGAGCAAAGAAAATACGATCTTCTGCCTCTGTTTGGTGGGCTAGGATGGGAGGAGGAAGGGAGGGTACGTTGGGGAGAGTGCCAAGCTGGGCCCTTGATGAGAGTGTGGGAAGATTCAAGAGGAGGGAAAAACAAGGGGAGGCACTTTGCCAACTCAGGGGCAGTTGGGCTGATCTTCCCCACCCCCACTCTTTTTTTCTGCTTAAGTGAGAAATCTTACTGGGTGGGGTGGGAGCAGAGCCAAGAGAGGAATGATTCTGTGGATGAGCATGGATGGTCAGACCAGGAAGGATTAGGTCTGCCAGCTGGGATGAGGGCCAGGGGAGGGAGGAGAAATTAAGGCAAGGGAGAAGAGGGGTGACAAGAATAGAAGACAGTGAAAGAATGGCACTAGAGGAAATGTCTTATAGAGAGGAGAGAGAAAGAGAAAAGAAGAGAGAAAACATGTTCGATAGGGAGAAACCATGTTTGTGTGTATCAGAACAGGCCTATTACCAAATGCCACGATAAAATAATGTTCCCAGGAAACAAGCAAGCAAAGACCACATGGTACAGAGCAAACAAAGTAAACCTATTGTTCCTGGACCTTGCTGGTGGGTGTTAATTTCCATGAGAATATAGTTTTCTAAAACAGGGAGTCATGGAAGAACTATAAACTACTTTAAACAATGTTGTTAGATAAAAAGCTGAATAATCAAACATCACAGAAAAACCACATACTACTTCAAAATATTAGATATTTCCTAAAATATAATGTAAGGAACAAGAATCTTAAACTGTTTGTCTTGCCTCTCTAATTAAATGTAGAAATATGAAGTTACTCTTGAAAAAAAAAAAACTAGAGAAAGTAAAGTTACAAATGAAATAAATTCCATTTTGAAGAAATGGTACTTGCAGAACTGTTTGATGGCCTTTTGTGAAAGGGTAAAAGACCACCAAGTGACCGTTGCATTTTTTTTCTGACAATCTGACAAGTTAGAGGAAGCAGGAAGCCTGGAGACTGGAATCCCCCTGGCTTTACTCTCATACAGAGACTAAGGTATATTCTGGCTTAGATGTTTAAAGGACAAAATTGGCAATTTTACTCTATTAGTTACAATAAAAGACCCCATGCACTCTCTCTCCTCTCAGTTCAGAACCTATGCTTCAAGAGGCCTTACAAACTTTTATTCTTCCTCTTAGAACTTTACACGCCACCTGAAGAAGCCCAGACTAGCCCAATAGAGTATAAGATGGTACCAAAAGGACAGCCTCCTTGTCTCAGATGAAGCCATTTTAGAACAGACAATAGTCAGCTGACTCCTGAACAGGCAGGAGAATCGAGCAGAAATCAGCGGGGCACCTGACCTGACTCAGCTGATGGCAAATGCATCGGTTAGCACAGCTCAGACCATGCTGCGGCCCAGCTGACCCACAGACTCCTGAGCAATAATCAATGCTTACTGTGTTAAGCCCCTGAGTTCGGGGATCATTTGTTACGCAGCAACAGACAACTGACACGGTTACACCCAGACTGGAGACTCACCTGTACATTCATACTGCAGACCTTTCCCGTAATATCCCTTTTCACAGATGCACTCGAATTGGCCTGTGTGTGTCCCACATTTGCAGCTTGCCATTCGGTCACAGCAGTCTTTGCCAGCTTCACAAAGATATGAGCAGTGTGACATATCCTCTTGAATAAAACTCCCAGAAGGTAGATCTAACAATAACATATGACAGAGGGCAATAAAAAATGATTAACAGTCAAATACTACATTCTCTTAGTCATTACAATTTAAGTGCATGCTGGAGAAAATATCTTTTCATATCCGTCTAATTCCCAAGTGCACCTTCCTTCCACCCAAATATGAATGTGTGTTATTTGTACTACCAGACTCTGGGAATTTAGATCAGCCAGTTAAGTTATTTCAGTCTGAGTCTCATCATCAGTTCGCAAGGCCATGCAGGGTCAGGGAGAAATTAAGTACTTCAGCAAGGAATCTCCAGATGCAGGAGGAAGTAAGGCAGTCAGATCTGCAGGTCGTTCCCTGGCTTCCAAATCAGCAGAGCTCCCCGCCTCTGTACGGGGTCAGGCAGCAGGAACCAGGTTTCCAAATCCGTGTTCACATTAGAAATAAAACCACAACACTCACTGCTTTCCAAGGATGTTGATGATGAGTTACTGACATTAGAATAAACACTATCACTTCCACAGCTGTTTGCCTAAAGACTGAAAGAACACCACCACATAAGTGAAAATAATAAAACCAGGATCTGGTGTATCTCTCAAGTTTTACTTATTTTTATCTCTCAATTTTTACTTATTTGATAGGGTCTTGCCATGTTCCAATCCCCTGCTCCAGGCACTTAGTGCAGGGGTTACATCGGATTACAGGCATGTAATGAGGCTCAGTCTGTTGTAGGTTAGTCCAGGATCTGAACCAGAGTCTTCCTTGTGGCTTCAGTCTCACATGGCAACATCCTACCACTTGTGCCATTATAGCTGGGCCTCTCTCTCAGTTTTAAATAAATTAACATATGTTACTAAATACAGACCATTTTGATTACTTGAGCCCTGCTCTGCAGTGAGGCATTCTGAGAGTTCAACAAACTAGACAGTTTGTAACCTATATCTATTGAAAATGGCAGAGGCCAGCAGGTGGCGTAGTGGTTAAGGTGCTAGACTCCCACATGGCTGATCATGGTTTGAGTCCTAGACCTGGCAGTTTGAAAATCATGTCAGGTGTGTATGGATGCATACATAGATAAACAGTCTTGAGACCAAAAGTGGATCCATCCAAATCAGAAGTGGTTTTAGAGACTGTAGAGGCAAAGGAAATGAAGCTCATTCTCTTCTATCTTATCATGTCTTTCTAGTAAAAATGGGATTTCTTCCTACCAAATCTGGAAACTCAACCAGGTGTTAGGCATTCTAGATATTAGTTTGTTGTAATAAGTGTGGTGCCTTCCAAAAGTCATAGTTCCTAAACATCTACCATACACTAGATACTGTACTTGGTGAAATTGAAACATTTTATTAAATCTGCTAAACCAACGAAACAAAAAATATATGTAGACTATTTTAGAATAAATAATATTAATTAATATTAATAAGTAATAAATGATAATGAATAAATAGTAAGAGTAGACAGTTATTGAAGGCTTGGTATAATAAGCCATCAATAATTTTTCTTTTTTTAAAATTATTTTCGTTAACTTTATTTATTTATTTATTTTAATTTGGCTAGAGAGGGACTGAGAGAGAGAGAGGGCAAGTGAGGAAGCAAACCACCAGGTGTGGGAACCGAATGTGGTCAGCCACATGGGAGTCCAGCACCTTTAACTACCACACCACCTGCTGGTCCCATAAGCCATAAATAATTTTTCTAATCACTTTTCCTTTTTTTTTTTTAAGAGAGATTTTTGCTAGGAGGGCATGTTTGCCCATCAGAGAAATAGAGAGAGACAGAGAGACAGAAAGCAAGAAATCACCACCCCACCCCCTCCCCTCCAGGATAGATGACCATGCTGCAATCCCTTCTCCTTCATTCTCCTATTGAGATTTTGGACAATCATGCACACATGCCCAGTGTGATGTTAAGCTGCTGGATCTGGAACTCAAACCGCAGGAGTCCAGTGATGTAACCATTAAACTGTCTGCTGGTCCCTCTAATCACTTTTCTAAATACTTTTTGTTTATTTTTGAGAGAGTTATTTTTGGTTTTTTGTTGTTGTTTTTTTTTTTTTTTTTTTGCTACAGGACACTTATTTTTGCTGTAGGACTCCCCAGAGAGACAGAAAGTGAGAAGTCACCCCACACAGGGATGGCCACACCCCATTCTTATTCTCCTCCATTCTCCTTTTGGGATTTTGGGAACACATGTATACATGCCTAGCCTGAGATTCAAGCTGCTGGGTCTAGGATTTGAACTATGGTTGGTCATGTGGGAGTCTAGCGCCTTAACCACTATGTCACCTGCTGGCCTCCCAATCACCTTCCTAATATGTGTTAGCCCCTTTAATCCTCGCAACAATCGTATGAAGTAGGTACTATTCTCATTCATTATTCTATTACCAAGAAACTGAAGGAGTGTCTAGTGTATAGTAGATGTTCAGTAGCTATGACTATCTTTGTTTCTCCTTTTCTCCAGGAAAATCATGCATTTTTCAAAAACCTTTCAGATAGGGGCCAGCCCATAGTCTGGTGGTTAAAGGAGATGCATTCCAAATGGGTGATGGCATAGTTCAAATCCTGGACCTGGTGGCTTGGAAAAAAAAAACATACCTGGAGCACATGCATGTGTGCCTGAAATCCTGAAAGGAGGAAGAACTGGAGGAGAAAGGATTGCAGCATGACTGTTCCCCATGGGGGCGGGAGGGTGCTTTCTCCCTCTCTCTCTGTATCTCTCTAGTGAGCATGCCCCCTCTGAAAAATTAAACAAAACAAAATCATTTAGCTAATAGGTAACAAAATTGGAACTCAATTCCAGGCATTCTGGACTTTCTAGGTTTAGCTCTTAAAAACTAGACTTAAGTTGTAAGCCCAGAACTTAAATTCAAACTGCTTAACTCCCTAAACTCACTTTTGGCTGCTAAACTCTTGCTCTAAGTCCTTGCCATTTCACTAAGATCCCAAAATCCAATCACTTTTGGCAGTATCCTTCCTCAGACAGACACCTGCTGCTGTATCCGTAGGTGTAGGTTGTATCAGTGTCTAAATGCTCTTCTTAGAACTACAGTAGACCTAACCCACTTATGACCAGCACTAATTGCTCTTGGCCTCATGTTGCCATAATTTTCCCTCAAACTGAAGTTTTCCTATGGACACCTGGAAAGATCAAGCCTCATTTGCCACATCAGTTTGGTCTTATGCTAGATTTTCTGTGATCGCCTTCCAGTCTGCGTTTCTTCTCCTGGGTCACCAAAACACATGCTCATATTATGACAGGATGCGGAAATTCATCTAACTTAAGTCATACTACTGAACTTCCTTTTATGAACAGTGAACGAAGACCTCTAATAAAGGTATTTGCTGATGCTCTTTCCATTTAGGGTTAATTCTCTGAATCTTTTTTTTTTTTTTTTGAGAGATTTTTGCTATAAGGCATGCATGCTCACCAGAAAGACAGAGAGAGACAGAGAGACAGAATGTGAGAAATCACCCCCCAAGGGGGATAGCCACACTGCAATCCCCTCTCCTCCATTCTCTTCTTGGGCATGCATGCACACATGCCCGAGTGAGTTTAAGCCACCGAATCTGGGACTCAAACCATGGTTGACTACATGGGAGTCCAGTGACATAGCCATTACGCAAACTGCTGGTCCCAATTCTCTGAATCTTATACATATGCATATTTATCTTCAAATTGTCCAGTCAAGAAGTATGTGTTAAGTGTTTATTGTCCCTATATCTTTGTGTGTATATCTGGAAACATTCTGCTGCAAGTCACGGTGCATGTCTCTGAATGTTTACTTCATTCTCAGATAACTGTAAATGAGATCTAAGACAAGCCTTTCTGCTCTGTGTGTGGCCTCAAAACACACCTAAATTCATTCCATTGATTCTTATAGTTCTGGGCGGGAACATATATACATTTTAGTGAAAATATATCACAGCTGTTAAAAAAACCCCTCATGTTGCAAGGTCAGAATGTTATCTCTATGAAGTTCAGCACATATCATGATGCAAAAGACACACAGGCATCACACTCAGAAAACACTTTTTGAGGATTTGATATTAGCCTTCAGTGGGTTTCAGGCAGCAAGCATGAAGAAAATCTCATTTAAGAGTACTTGTTATGCCATTGGGTTTCCATTACCTTCATGCAATGCCCGGCGAGCTAAAGCCTCAAATTCTTCAAAACTATGGAGCAGGTAACAATGTTCCTCCTTGGGGGTGGATGCCATGTCGTTCAGTTCTCGAATGTTTCCTTGCCATATGCCAAAAGTGAAGATCTCCACTCCGAAATCTCGTAGAGAAGCTGCAATTGGTCTAGGATCGCCCCCATTGGAATATCCATCAGTAATGAGAAATATCACTTTTGTTGAGTTTTCTCTAGAATGACGAAGAATTTGCTGTAATGAAACAGGAAACAGTAATATAACTTTGCATTATGCTGGTCTACCATGTACTTCTCTTCTTAATAAAGCAGTCTATGTGAAAATCATTGGCATTTATCAGGAGTGAGAACTCGAAGCACTGATTAATGAGCATGGAACAGAAATCGACACATATTAGAGTCTACAAGGATGTTGTCACAGAACCACGGAAAGCCTCAGAAACATTTAAAATGTATCATCATCATCATTAACATTGCTATGGATCTTGCTAAGGAAGAACAAATGTTTATGGAATGAATTTTTAAATGAATACGTCTTATTAAACTATTTTTTAATTGATTCTCAGGCTCTCAAAATATGAGCCAAATCTGAGTCCTAGGTATCTTCTTTTCTTTTCTTCTCTTCTCTTTTCTTTTCTTTTCTTTTCTTTTCTTTTCTTTTTTTGGAGAGGTTTTTGCTATAGGGCACGTGCGCTCGCCAGAAAGACAGACAGAGACATAGAGACAGAAAGCGAGAAATCACCCCCCAGGGGGAATGGTCACGCCGCAATCCCTTCTCCTCCATTCTCCTCTCAGGATCTTGGGCACGCACGCACATGTACCCGGTGTGAGTTTAAGCCACCGGGTCCAGGACTTGAACCATGGTTTACTACATGGGAGTCCAGCGACGTAGCCATTTGATTAACTACTGGTCCCCTACGTATCTACTTTCAAGCACATCTATCTTTCTAGTCATCCATCTACTCATTCAGACCATTGCATGAGCAGACTCTAAAAGCCTAACTGGCAGAAAATTTAACAGAATATGTCTTTTCTGCAGTGCAGAATGACTGGCCTGCTTCTATATTTATTTTTCTAATGCTCCTCCAAAAATGTAGAACTGATTCAATACTTGATCTTTTTTGGACCACCCAGTATCAGCACGAATCAGCGGTTCTCGATGGTATCTTATCTTTACGAGGAACAATTGATTCGGTACACATAAACCTAACACTTGGGTTTTATTATGTTAGGACAAGAGAATTACATGTTACAATGTCATGCACCATTTTCCCCTATCAATAAAAGAAAAAGGAGCCTTTAACAAAGGCTTATTACTGTTTATTATTGTTCATGCTTTGTAATAACAAACCTTAAAAGCATGAGAACTCCAATGGTGAATCTGACCTCGTAATTCAACTTGATTTCATTAAAAATTGGTAGAAAGTTTGGGTCAACTCCATAGTGCAGTGCTGAAGGGCTGTGCAGAGGGAGCCAGACCCCATATGCCGACTCTGGTTTCAGCCCCAGCCCAGCCACTTGAAAAGCATGGCAGGCCATGTTCGTGCATTCCTAAAATCCTCACAGAGATGGAGACATGGAGGAAAAGGATTGCGGCAAGACCACGCCCCATTGAGGGGGTGCTTTCTCTCCTTCCCTATCTCTCTCTCTCTCACACACACACACACACACACAAACGCACACACGCACATGTGCCCTCTGGCAATTGAGGGAAGAAAAAAAAGAAAAAAAATGAGTAGGAAGACAAAGAAGCAGCAGGATATATTTTCTGGCAAGTTCTTGGAAGAAATCCATGCTTATGAGGCAATAATTCCAGAAACACTACATGTTTTTCAGGAGGTAGGCAGGAAGAGTGACAATTATGGATCTATCCTGAGTTTTGTTAAGGATTTTTGAAAGTTATTTAAAAAATAAGTTTGACTCAATTCACTTTAGGGGAATGAACTCACTATAAGATCCAGATTCTCTCAGATTATAGGATTCATGCCCAGAGACACAATCTCCATGAATGTATAAATAATAAATATTGATTGTAAATCCATAATTCTTCCCTCAATTTTGTTAGAGTGACAGTTAAAGCTATTAAACCTTAATTTAAAGAAAAGTAAACTAAAAAATGACTCCAAAAAAATCTGGAAAGCCAGTGGTTTGACACGAAGTATTCAAACATTTTACCTGTCACTTTTTTTTCCCCCAAGGTTTTAGACACAGGGTACATGTACCTGCTAGTGAGAGACAGTAAGAGAGAAAGAGACAAATCAGTCCCCAGTGAGATTGGCCATGCCACAGTGCTTTCTCCTCCATTCCCATCCTGGGATTTTGGGCACACACACACACACACTCATGTACCCGGTGTGAGTTCTAAGCCACGAGGTCTGGGACGCGAACCTTGGTTGGCCATGTGAGAGTTAGCACCTTAACCACTACACCACCTGCTGGCCCTTCTCAGTCACTTTTGTTTTTTTATAGTTTATTTTTTATTATAATTTTTTTTCCCATCACAACACACAAATGAACCTTCCATCCAAAATACACTGTGCATTGGCTCAATCAAGCACGTCAACATATATGTTCTCAGCAAATAATTTCCCAATTCTTGTGTCCTGCATACCCCGCCCTTTGTCTTGCCATCCCAGATTCCCCATCCCCCTCCTTCTGCCATGACCCATCCTCCTCCCACATTGTCCCTGGCATCCACGGTTGCCCTCCGTGCCTCCCCCCTCCCCAAATGATCTGTCAGTGAACTTAATTGGTCTAAATATATCCAATAGTTATCAGTCACTTTTAAAAAGCAAGGGAAAGCAAGGAAAATAGCAAAGCATAGAGGACAGTTTGAGTGACAGTAAGATGTGAGTGATATTAACAGAGACATTCTCAAAACACACACAGTGAGGGTCCTAACTGACACTCTCAAGATTCTTGGCTCTTAAAGTTTAAACAGTTGCTCTCTTGGGCTAGCTCCGTGGTAATGCACTGCTCAATAGAAGTTGGATCCCATATGTTCCCTACAGTTCAAATCCTTGGTTGGATCAACCTCAAACACACTGGGTACCTACGTGAGTGCCCAAGACTGACAAACTGGAGGAAGAGGATCATGGCATGGCCAGACCCTGTGGAGGATGCTCATTTCTCTCTTTCTCTTTTCCTCATGTGTGTATATATGCTCTATCACAAATTAAAAAATAATAAGTTCTCCTGTTGATGGATGACAGAAGATTTACCATAAATGCTTGGTAAGTGTGAAATTCTCTTCACACTCCAGACAAGAAAAGAACTTCTGTAAAGAAGAAGAAGGAAAGAGTTAGAGGAGAACAAGAAATGCCAGATGTTGCTGTGAGGCCCCGAGTGCTCCACCAATCTTTCCACTCTTCCCGTTGTCACAGGAAAGATGATTGACAGATATCTTCTTAGGTACAGAGATCCGTGGGTCCTCTTTCCGTTGGGATATTTGGGATGGTGACAAGTCTCACTTTTGGTCACAGTGACATGAGACAATAGAGTATCACCCCCTGGGTGTTTAGGAAATGAGAACCTGATGAGTCTTCCATTCTCTTAGAGAAGTGTAGGTGTGAGAGAGTGAATGTAACCTTAAGAGTGTGGCAGTAAATGAGCCAAAAGTCAGATGTAGGTGTCTCTTTGGGGCAATATCAATAAGAAGATCCTGGAAGACTCAGAAGATGGCTGTGGCAAGGGCAACAAAACTAACTGACAAACATGCCACTGAGCACCCATCACCATCATGACTATAAATGAGGCAATTTTCCATCTCAGAGGATGGACGTGAAGGTCATGTCAAAGCTGAGAGATGGACAGCTCCTAGAGTTTCCTGTCAGCAGGTGGACTGGGCTTCAAAATGCCACTTACATTTAATACTATAAAAATAGAAAATGAGGGTTTTTTTTCCAGTTGACTACAAGGCATGTGTACTTGACAGAGAGAGAGAGAGAGAGAGATATCAATCCCTAAAGGGTGTGGCATACCACAACCCCTTCTTACCCCTTCTTCTCCATTGTCTTCTCAGGATTTTGGGCATGCATCCAGACACACCTGTCGTGTTTTTCAGGTCACCAGGTCTGGGACCTGAATCACTTAGTCAGCTCTGCAGATTCCAGGTACCTTAACCACCACACCACCAGCTGGCCCAAGGACAACTTTTAAAAAATCTTAATCAGCCTTTACTGAAATATTTTATCTTTTGCATACACAGTTTTTCTTCCTGGTGAAACCTTCCAATACTTTGGAAAGTACGTAGAGAAAATCTTTTGGAGCCCTGCCATTTTCACCTAGTTAGAGGAAGAGGCAGAGGCTGGAGATGAAGGCCAGGGCTTGGAAAGAAAGAAGTCACTTTATCTAACCCCTTTGCAACAAAAGCTCAAAGATGTTCAGAAGTGATAGGCCCAGTGACACAAGGACAAGGATAGTTATAAATAGAAGGCTGTTCTCCCAAATGTAACTTCCTTTGAAAATAGGTATTCCAGGCCAGCAGATGGCATAATGGTTATGTTCTGGATTCCTACATGGCCAACCATGATTCAAGTCCTGGACCTGGTGACTTAAAACTCACTAAAAAGTGAGATTTTAATAGACAAAGAAAAAACAAATTGTAAATTGCCTTTTCAGTAGGTTATTTATTTTTTAAGTAATAGTTTACTTTTATTTATTTTTTCATGAGAGAGAGAGAGAGATTGACAGAGACATACAGACAGCACCCTTATTGGGGTTCTGACACTGTAATCCACTGCAGCAATCAGCTCAAACTGGATCATGGGTGGGCATGTACCTGGCATACTCAGAGAGGTCTCCAGACTTGAACTGGTAACTTTCCTATGTGGATTGTCTCACAGACCACTGTGTTTTGCCACTTCACCACCATCTAGCACCCTCTGTGTGATATTCTTGATAGTACCTGGTTGTGGGTGTGCTCATCAATATTGATCCAATGAATGAATGAGTAGAGAAGATAAACTCTAGGATACTCTGGGGAAGAGTTACTTGCATGAATTGATCTTGAGTGAGTAGTAAAAATGTGTGCATGTATATACTATTTTATACCCCAAAATGTTGTTTTGTGCCTTTATTGACCTTTTGAAACAAATGCCATCTTATAATATTAATCTTCGCCCATGTCCATATCATTCCTTAATATTTAGGTTAGTACTTAGCAGAAATTCTTTGCTGTATTACTCATTACACACAAAAACACTCCAAGCTATAATTCTATTTTTCTTTTCTTGCAGAGAACTGGTGAATATTTACAGGAACCATTATATCCGTTGGCAGGACAATATATTAAGCTTAAAATAGCAAGAAGAATAGCAGGACTAGGAGTCCCAGCAAAGAATTACACAAGACCTGGGTTTGGAATGCACTTTAATGGTGGAGGAGGGGTGGGTGATTTACTGAAAATAATTTAACACCCCCCGCATGAATGTTTGTATTTTATCATGCTTGAATGAAAACATAACTCAATAAAACACATTTTTCATACCACACATTTAAGAAGCAAACACATCTGTGGTAATGTGTGTGGAATGTGGTAGAAGCCCAGCACTTAATTCTCTTTTTAGTGTTCCTGAAATAGTTTACATCATCTACTACCCTTCGTGAGGCATTTCAGAAACATAATTTTTTTTTTTTTTTGGTTCAGAATATTGAATGGAGACAAACCTTTTGCTGCCAAAGAAAAGTTCAACATGGACTCTGTATGGCAAAAGGTTATCACCATCTGTATTGTATCAAGCCTCTGATTAGCTTGTATAAATATCTGGCAGGGCGGAAGCTTCTCTTGTCCAGCAATAGTCATTAGAATGATAAAAATGCAGGGTTGTGTAACATTGTTCTAACACCCGAGATCCATCACCATTACACAAGACTGCACTCCCAGCCCCCACTCCAAGTCAGGCCACACGAGAACTGTTTTGAAAAATGGTCTTGAAAGAAAACTTGAGGCCACAACACATCTGGCATGGAGAGAAAATTTGTTCTTGGGCTCTGTTAATTGAACTACATACAGATAGAACACCAGCCGCAACACGACCTCAGCTGAATTACCCACTGCCGTCAGTGACTGAGGCTACTAACTAGAAAAGCTAATAAGTTGTCTTTTAAAGAATTTGATACCCTGAATTAATACCTATTGTGAGTATATCAGAGCTAAAATCCAAGGAGCAGGCAATTAGTGAATTGCCTCAATGTTTCAACTTGCTTTCCATGTGTATTTTCTCCTTATTAGAAAACATTAAGTATAAATAAGGCACCTCATAAGCAATTTATGTTTTCCTTGCCCTTCAAATTCTAAAATATCACCAGCTTTTATCTGGTATTTAGTTAATAGTCTTGATTTTTCAGTTTAAAAAAATGTATTGTCTCTTATTTTCAGAAATTAATCATGGGAAGTTATTCAGTTGGTTCATTGTTTTCTTCTAGTCTAATTAAGAATTACTTGTCATTATATTTTATTTTTTCTATTGCAATATTTATCTTATGCAGTTCTTTATTTCTTTCAGTTTCTAGGTCAGTTTTGTTTTAATTTCAACCTGTTTATTATTATTATTAATGATAGAGAGCATGCACATACAAGTACGAAGAAGGGAAGGAGGGGATGGGAGACGACCACCCTTTGCAGGATCTGGTCACGTTGCAATCCTCCATCCTCAGACCTCAAACTCATCAGATCCTGAGCACTCAATCATTCAGCCCGTGTATTTCAGTCCAACTGGCCGGAGACTGAAATATCAGTTGCCATGTGGGATCTGGCTTCTCTTGAGCAGCACATTACCACTCTGCCACAGAGCTGGCCCCTCAATCTGTTGTTTATTCTCTTGCTTCTCATCTTCATTTCACTGTTCTGTTTATTTATGTTAAGTGCATGCAACAAATGCTTTTCAGGATTTAGTTTCATCTTTCATAGTAAATTCTTATTTATATTGGGTCCTCTGACAAGTCATGACACATTTTTGCATAGAAAAACATGTCATGACTTGTCAGAGGACCCAATATATTACATTCTATCCTTCTTTTCTTAAGCAAAAAAAAATTCAAAGAACCCAGATTGGATTGTGAGGGTTTTTTTTCCCCCTCCTTTTTCCTCAGCCATGAATAAAGAAGTATATCCAGTTATATTGTTTGCAATGGACAACAAACAAGGGGTAAAATAAGTGATAGAATACATGACTGTATAATTTGTTATCTAGTATTTCATTAAAAAATACTGATAATGTAGTCATGGTCAGTAAATTGGGTTAAAAATAAGCCACACACCGTATTTGTTTGAAAGCAGAGGCCCTAGCTTAGCTCTATCCAGTAGACTTTTATGTGATGATTGGCATGGTATACCTTCTATTTCATAGCTACCTGCCCTGTGTGGCTACTTACCACTGGAAATGAGCCTATTATAATTAGGAGACTGAATTCATAATTTTCATTAATTTAAGTCCAACTAGACACTGGACAGTGCAGGTCAGGATAGTTGTATCCTCAGCCCAGGGTGAAAAATATGCAAACACTCTCAAGCCAGCCTATGAATATATCATGTAAATCCAAAAAAAAAAAATTTGCAAAATCAACTTGAAGAGAGCATTGAATACTGAAGTAAGAAGAGAATCAGCACAATAAAATCATGCTGGCATCCCTAGGATTTAGAAAGTCAAAGCCTCTATGAAAACAAGAACTTAAGGCCAAAGAAAGAGAACAGGCTAAGAGGAACAGAGAGACATGTCACAGAAGGATTTGCTAATGAAGCAGTGCAAAGAAACTCAAAATGTAATGAAAGACTCAGAAATCCACATTGTTTGTAGTAAGATAAAATGTCAAATATATCATGTAAATCCAAAAAAAAAATTTGCAAAATCAACTTGAAGAGAGCATTGAATACTGAAGTAAGAAGAGAATCAGCACAATAAAATCATGCTGGCATCCCTAGGATTTAGAAAGTCAAAGCCTCTATGAAAACAAGAACTTAAGGCCAAAGAAAGAGAACAGGCTAAGAGGAACAGAGAGACATGTCACAGAAGGATTTGCTAATGAAGCAGTGCAAAGAAACTCAAAATGTAATGAAAGACTCAGAAATCCACATTGTTTGTAGTAAGATAAAATGTCAGAAATGCAAACTGATAATGTTTAGTGGAAAGCTGCTGATCAATCTTCCTTACAAATACACAGACAGCACTCTAAATAAATAACTATCAGGAACCAGCAGTTAGTGTAATGGCTATGTTGCTGGAGTCCCACGTAGTCAACCGTGGTTCACGTCCCGGACCCGGTGGCTTAAAACTCACGCTGGGCGTGTGTGCATGCGTGCCCGAGATCCCGAGAGGAGAATGGAGGAGAAGGGATTGCGGCGTGACCATCCCCCCTGGGGGGTGATTTCTCGCTTTCTGTCTCTCTGTCTCTCTCTGTCTGTCTGGCGAGCGCACGCGCCCTATAGTGAAAACCTCTCCTAAATAAATAAATAAATAAATAAATAACTACCAAACCACTCGAATAGTATTCAAGAGCTCTTTCCATTTTATGAAACTTTATAAGGTTTATTCCTCAAATGCAAAAATTGATTAAAATCAATAAGTCTTTTGCTGTCATGGCAACATAATCATTGTCATAATTAAAAGAAAATAATAATCCAAGATGCTAAAAAGGCATTCAATAAAACTAATTTTGGCTGTTTTTCATGGGTAAAAAGTTGGGAATAAAAATACACCTTGTTAATATGACAGCTTATCTTTTCCTTATTTTTGATTTTGTCTTAGCGTGTGCTCACTAGAGAGAGAGAGTGAGAGAGAAAGTGAGAAATTACCCCTCAGTGGGGATGGTCAGGGTGCAATCCCTTCTCCTCCATTCTACTCCTGGGATTTTGGGTGCACACACATGCCTTGATGTAATTTTCAAGATTCCAGGTCTGGGACTCAAACCGTGGTTGGCTATGTGGAAGTCCAGTCCTTAACTATCACACTACTTGCTGACCCCAGATTATTTATTTTTTAAAAGTTTGTTTAGTTA
The DNA here is from genome assembly GCF_000334495.1 of Tupaia belangeri chinensis. Taxonomy (NCBI): domain Eukaryota; kingdom Metazoa; phylum Chordata; class Mammalia; order Scandentia; family Tupaiidae; genus Tupaia; species Tupaia belangeri. Next base: position 1,777,464 of record NW_006159542.1, read on the forward strand.
CTTTTTAGAGAAAGAGAGAGAGAGAGAAAGAGAGAGAGAGATCCTCAACAGTGTCTTACACTACAATTCTGCCCAGCCAGCATCATAGGTACCTGTGCTCCTGGGGAATAGGTCAAAATGACACTCAACTTTTTCCATTTTAGGGGTGGCTCCAGCATCACAAAGCAGCACACTCTCTGTGACACTGCAGGAGGGCCATAGATAGATAGGTAATCCATCTAAAAACAACAATGGGAACCATGTTCAACTGTGGAAACAGCAAAGTTCTCAGTAGGATAGGGAATAAATTCATGAGTTTAGGTTTTGTTGTTGTTTTAAAATTTTTCTATAAGATTTGTGGGCTTGCCAAAAACAGAGAGAGAGACAGAGAGAATGAGAAAGTACCCCTTTCCCAGCAGATGGCCATGCTGCAATCCCTTCTCCATTCTCCTCGTGGGATTTTGGGCATGTACGTACACATGCTTGGCATGTCTTTCAAACTGCCAGGTCTGGGACTCAAACTGCTGTAGTCTACATGGAACAGCCACCTTCACTGCCACACCACTGGCTGGCTCAATGTTAAGTATTTTTACTATTATCTAAAATCCTTTAGAAAATTCTAGCCAAAGTAATGAGATACAAAACTTCTTAAAGTTTCTTCAAGTTTCTATTTCTTCTCAAAAAATAAAAATTAGAAAGCAAGGAACAAACTGAAACATATACACATCATGCTTACTAAATAAAGCATGATCGTTCTTAAAATCCAAAAAAGTTTACAGATAAAACATAAAGGTTTTTAAGAAAACTCTAAGGACAAGGAAAAAGAAAAATAGCAGCAACATAAATGAGTGTTTTGACCAAACAAAACAGAATAAAAATGAAATCCTACTTGTCAGAAAGTATAAAAAATATATAACTTCACTGATATCAAAGCAATGTAAGTTAAAATTAGTAGTACTATTCTTTTTACTTCCCAAATGCCAAGGTTTTCTTAAAATTTCAGAATTATAAATATGTGGGGAAACATATTTCTGCTGGGAATGACACCTGGAATGGTAACATTTGGGGGAAAGTTGACAAAGTGATCTAAACCTTACAAATTTCACATGATTTCAATTTTATTTTCCTTCTTTCCTTTTTTTTTTTTTTTTTAGAGTTTTTTTTGTTTGTTTGTTTTAGGGCACATGGGCTCACCAAAGTTAAATTTTATTTTCCTTCTTTCCTTTTTTTTTAGAGTTTTTTGTTTGTTTGTTTGTTTTAGGGCACATGGGTCACCAAAGAGAGAGCGAGACAGAGACAGTGAGAAGGAAAGTGAGAAATCTCCCCCTAGAGGGGATAGCCATGCCACTTTCCCTTCTCCTCCATTTTCCTCCTGGGATCTTGGGCATGCATGCATATGCATGGAGTGACTTTTAAGTCACCAAGTCTGGGACTCGATCTGTGGTTGACCATGTGGGAGTCCTGTGACATAACTGCTATGCCATCTGCTGGCCTCCTGAATTTAAATTGTATAGTTAAGAATATCTTAAGGAAATAACCAAGGATAAACAAAAAAAACAATGAATAATAGGATGTATATCTCAGTAATAAACAATTCGAAAAGATACCAAATCCCAATAGGATACTAGGTAGAAAAAGTATAGAGCAATCTAATATTATTCTAACGATACTGTTGCATAAAATTAAATGAAAGAAATAGGTAACCCAACACAGCAATTTTATTGCATGCGTGAACATTGCACCGTGTCAATATCGGTGAGAATGTACTGTAAGATGTTGTGTGTACGGATGAGTATGATCGACAATTTATACATCCAAATGTTGACAATCTCTGCCAGTACATTTAGGAGTTTTTAATTTACTTTTATTTTGTAGTTTTATATCATTCCCAAATTTCCTCTTTCTCCTCTCCTCTATGCTTCACCTGGGGAATATTATCTGAGCTCAGAATTCTGAATTTTATCTATAGACCTGTGGCTCCTAAATAGCTATCAGATTAAACTCTTAAACACCCAGTGTGAAGGGCCAGGGTTCAGTGGATACCTATGCCTGAATACACCGTTTAAGCCCTGTCAAATTCCTATACGTCCATGCACAAACACATCTCCATGCATAACCACATTTGCTAGATCTTGAAAAACAGGAGCAAGTAACCCTCTTTCTGTTAATAATCCATCCAGCTTCAAAGTCTTAAATCTATGAGTGATCTATGATACCTTTATACGGATCTGTCGCTTAGTAATTTCACCTCTAAATTATCTAACTACTTAATAATCTTACCAGCGCAGCCTAGATTAAGGTACTTTGGTCCAGATTCTTGAAAATGCAAGTAGTTTTATATATAAGGAGGTCTTCCGAAAGTTCATGGAAAATGTGTACTGTGCCAAACTATGATTAAAATGGGGGGGGGGGCACCAAAATTAACTTGTATTCTAATTCTGTTTTCCATGAATTTTTTGAAATCCCCTCATATTTCCACCTGAAGCTGCTTTTACTCAAATCCCATTTTTGGATCTGCCATTAACTATCTTTCTGGAGTTAGCTCCATGGCCTGTTGTTTAAGGCAACTAGATTCTACATGGCTGACACTAAAGTTGAAGTACGAGATTCCAAGGCTTGAGAAACACACTGGGCACATGTACATTTGTGGTCCACATCCCGACCGGAAGGAGAATTGGAGGAGAAGAGATTGTGGCATAACCATTTCCTATGGGAGGAGGGGGGTTGCTTTCTCCTTCTCCCTCTCTCTTTCTCTCTGTCTCTGTGTCTCTCTTTTGCCAAGTGCACATGCTTGCTGATAAAATTGGTTTTAAAGGTATCTTTCTTCAATACTGATCCAATCATGTTTAAAAAATCCTAATATTTTCCCTCTTCTTATAAAATAAAGTGCAAAGTTCTTTACAATCTCTTTCACTACCCAGTCCTGAGTAATGCTTACAACCACATTTCTTACCACACTCCTGTCTCTTCTCTGTGTCTCTCACCCTCCTCTTACACTCTGTTCTAGCTACACTAGTCTATTTGAGTTTTTAGAATATTCCACACTCTTTTCATGCTTGTTTTGCCTGGAAATTCATAACAACTCCTTTTTAACTTCCAATATATCCACCTCCATCTTTTACCGGTTCTTCAAAATGTAGGTCAAAGCTCATCTATCTTCCTTTACAAATTTTCCCAAATTCTTCTGCTGTGCACAAAATTATCCACCTTCGTGACCCCACTCACGATCCATTACACTAACTCCATCATAATTATAGTTAATGCCTATGTGTCTGGCTATATCCCAAGCTAGCTGAAGTAAGTGGATGCACGTGAACAAAGGCATTGCTTTTCACTAGCTAAATGTCCAACACACAGAATAAACTAATTAATTCTAGGCCAATAATTGTTCAGATAGTGAATCTTATTTTGCAATCATAAAATGAAATCTCTTATATTTAAACTTACGTTACCAAATTCATAATGAGCCTCTATTGTATACCAGACACCCTGCTATTAGTTTCTAATTGTACTATTCAATGACACGGTGGAACCATTAAGTAAAAACAAACTAAATTAATAAAACTGACAAAAGTATAATCTGAAAGAGTACTCCAGAGTCACTAAACTTTCCTACTTATGTTATAGTGTCATAAATCAATCGTATTTTGTATGTCACATTTATTTCAAGTATTTAATCAGGTTTCATAGACTGAAATTCTAGAAAGAAAAAAATGTTGGCTCAAGTAACATTTAGGCTATTTATTACGGTCTAGCCAAATCGCAAAAGAACCAGAAGGTCAAAGAAGAACTTAATCTCAGATTTATGGTTACAGAGTTTTCCACCCACATATGTGTTTTAGTTATTAAACATGGACACAAATCATTTTTAAAGAGACCCCTAGGGATTGTATAGGAGTTGATGAGTAGCAGAGTTAATCCAGACTATAAGGAAAAAAAAAATAAAAAAAAGAACACGCAACAGACCAAATTTCTAATAACACCAAATTCCACCATCTAGTCTATTAACATCCAGAGAATAAAGAAAATCTGGATAGCAAAAGTAAAATAATCAGAATCCCAATGAAAATGATAGGTTAAATGACATATCTCCCTAAACTTGTTAATTAACTACAAAATAAAAATTCAATTCTATTCTATTATTGATATTTTTAGACTTAACTATAAAATAATTCTTTTTTTTTTTTTTGAAGAGGTTTTTTGCTGTAGGGCACTTGCGCTCGCCAGACAGAGAGAGACAGAGAGACAGAAAGCGAGAAATCACCCCCCCCCCCAGGGGGGATGGCCACGCCACAATCCTTTCTCCTCCATTCTCCTCTTGGGATCTTGGGCATGTGCGCACATGTGCCTGGTGTGAGTTTTAAGTCGCCGGGTCTGGGATGTGAACCACGGTCGACTACGTGGGAATCCAGTGACATAGCTAGTACGCTAACTGCTGGTCCCTAAAATAAGTTCTTAATATGTTAAGTACCTATATAATATGACCAAGTAGCACTTAACCTAAAAAGTCAAGATATTGGAGAATTTTTATATGCCTCACATTAAATAATCAAAGGAAAAAGTAAGGAAAATAATCTCAAATGCACAAACATCAATTGATATTTGGGAATTATGTTATGATTTTACAAATGAAATAGGCACAAAACAGAATTACTTACTTAATATGACAAAAAGAGTTATCATAAATAAATGGCTAAAACCATGCCTGAAGCACCCTCGGGAATGCCTCATTACTTCCGTGTGGAAATACTAGCCAATGTAATGAGGCAAGAAACGGAAATGACTACAATAAATTAATCATCTTTCAGATGAAAGAGAATCAACTTGATTGAAAATATTTACAGATGTTGAGATGTTGATGCACTAAAATAACTATTCTAACTGCAAAATATTACAGTAGCAGCTGACCATGAATAGATTTAACAATTCATCTGTGGTATGTCTATATGATAAAATATACATGAAATATAATTTTAGAAAAATTCTGTTTTATGGAAAAATTTTCATTGTACAATTTTAAAAATAAAAATTAGAGAGTGAGATTTTATTACAGATGACATATATACTTTTGGATATGTATATAAAGAGTAATAATAAATATGATACTTGGATTTTTCTGTTTTATCTAAGATTATTAACTGGTACATTATTCATGTAACATGGAAAAAGTGAAAATTAAGTTTAGACACTTGTAAATGGAAGTTAGTGAAGACTTTTAATGATTATCCTTGAATACAAGGAATTTGCAAACTTTTAAGATAACAATTTATAAAGAATATACTAACTACACTTGCTTGTCTGTAAAGATTGGTATTTATTTAATTAGCTTAAACAAAGTAGAAGATTTATTGAGAACACAGGAATATTTTTCGCCAAGCACAAGAGCAGAGAGAAGAGCTGGGTGTCAGGTAGAATTGGAAACAGGAACAAGCAAGCCAGTAAGAATAACAAATGGCTATCCCTCCTGCCCTCCATCTGCTACCCTCTGGGGTCAGGGAGTATGTTGTCTGTACCTTTTCAATCACTCTTCATTCCATTGATGAGATTTCTATGGTGCAGTCTGTCCTTAAATATATAAGTATATACATAGGGGACCAGCAGTTAGCATAATGGCTATGTTGCTGGACTCCCATGTAGTTGACCATGGTTTGAGTCCTGGACCCGGTGGCTTAAACTCACGCTGGGCGCATGTGCGTGCGTGCCCAAGATCCTGAGAGGAGAATGGAGGAGAAGGGATTGCAGTGTGGCTATCCCCCCTAGGGGGGTGATTTCTTGCTTTCTGTCTCTCTGTCTCTGTCTGGTGAGCGCACGCGCCCTATAGCAAAAAAAAAAATATTAATAATATCCTCTCCAAAATATATAGATATGTGTGTGTGTGTGTGTATATATATATACATATATAAAAATAGTTATTATGTGGTATACTGGGTATATACCCATCATTTCACATAGTTACTGGTTCTTCCCCTTGTAGCATGAATAGCTATGATCTACTCATTAAACGAAATTCCCGAATCAGCACAGAATTATTAACTATAGTCTGTGCACACTCTTAATTCTGTATTCCCTATCTACTAGCAAGAAAAAAAAAAATCTAAAAATTCTACTCTCTTCAGGGCTCTGTGCACCCTAATCCAAATCCGTAGAAGAAAGAATGTTAATCATCTATTTCAACATTGGGATTGCCACCTGAAATCTACACAGACCAGGACAATGCCCACAAGTGGGCAAGAGACAGAGAAGGAGGGTAGGTGTGACCCACTGTGAAAATGGTTGCTGGTTGACAAGGATTAAAAAAGATATGAGCTACAAATAGAAAAATAATTTAATGCTATGTTTAGACTTACTCAGTAGAAAAATTGTTTTGAAAATTCATCAGATCAAAATGTCCTGCCGAAAGAGCACCAAATGCCAGGAAACATGGGGGAATTTATGTGTTAAAATATTATAGAGAAGGCAGAAGTGTTATTTGTGATTCAAAGTTGTTCGGAAAGAAATGATGTCAAAGAAATGATATCTTCTTACAGGTACCTGAAGAATAACCATGAGAAACCAGCAGATGGCGTAATGGTCACATCGCTGGACTCCCACATAGTCAACCTCAGTTCAAGTCCTGGACTCAGCAACTTAAAACTCACACCAGTTGCATGTGTGTGTGCTCAAAATCCTGAGAGAAAAATGGAAGAGAAAGGATTGCCCCATGGTCAATCCCCCTAGGGAGAGATTTCTAACTTTCTGTCTCTCTGTCTCTGTCTCTCCAGTGAGCACATATGCCCTATAGCAAACAGTCTCTCTTTAAAAAAAAGAATAACCATGAAGGAAAAGTTTAGCAAGTGCTTAGATATATGAAAGACACAGAAAATAAAACTATTATATTGCAAATATTTGGACTTCAGCAATGACTCAGTGCTACAACACTTCAAAAAGCCACTTCAGAGGCCAGAGAGTGGTACAGCAATAAAACACTGAAGCGGACAACAGAGAAAATTTCCAAGCTCACAGTTGGAGACCTCCCTGAGTACATTGGGCATGCACTGCCCATGATCTGGGCTGGCTGAGGCTGGGGGTTGAGAGTGGCATTGGGACCCCGTTGGGGTAGTCTCTTTTTTCACTCACTCACAGAAGAAAAATTTATTTTAAACTAATTTCCAATCAAATATACTGACACATGAAAGATTCAAAGGGGTGGAGGGTGAATGGAGATTTTTCAAGTTCATGAACTTCTTAATCTTATTTGTTAGAGTTATCCTAAATTTATCAAAAAACACATTTCATTTGTGACATTTATTAGCATTCTAAATAAATGACATATGGCAATTTATTTTCTTTTCCTTTTTAATTTTTTTGTATTTGTTAGTTAGTATGAATAACCACATTAATTAGCCATTACAGAGCAGAAGAGTCTGTGTTTTATATCTTTAAAAAAATCCTTGAAATTAAAACCCAAATGTTTAGAGTTTTATTCATAGATTAGAAGATTTATTCTATGTATTTAAATGACCAATCAATGATGATAGTATTTACATAGATCATGACTCAAAATCACTAAAAAATTTGACTTCTAGTGATTTTGAGTAAAATACAGTCTCAGGTGGATTAAACAATTATTTTTTAAAATTTTTGCCAGAAGGTGCATGAGCTCCCTGTAGAGTGACAGAGAGAGCAGAGAGAGGGAGAGAGAGAGAGAGAGAGAGAGAGAGAAGCAGCCCTACTCCCCATGGGGAATAGCCGTACCACAATCTCTTCTCCATCCCTCCCTCCTTTTGGAATTTTGGGCATGCATATACATGTGTTGGGCATGTTTCTCAAGCTATCGGGTCTGGGACTTGAATTTCTTAGTAAGCCATGTGGGATTCAGCCACCTTACTCACCTCGACAAGGCTGGCCTCGGTTATTATTACTTTTTAAAGTTTATGTATTTCCTTTGAGGGGAACTCACACCGTAATCCTCCCTTTAGTCCTGCGACCAGTCAGAACCATGAGCATCTGTGGGACATCTGGTATGCTCCGGCAGACCCAGTTTCACACCTGGAGTCTTACCATAGACCTCTGGCATCACACAGCAATGCCCCCACAGCCCGTGTCACTGTGGCTAGGCCTGGATTAAACAATTCTTATGATTTATTTGCATGTACTCTTAGAGCAGTGACAGTGCTCCTTGTGTAAGCAGTGAATGAATCTAATTAATTACCAACAGTACTTAAAGAAAAATTTTTCTAAATATTAATGACCATGGAGTTGATTATTAATGCAAGGTTTTTCCTACCTGAAGAAACTACTGAAAGAGTCAAAAAGGAGGGTTTTGTTTTGTTTTGTTTTGTTTTGTTTTTGTTTGTGTGTGTGTGTGTTTTAATTTTCCTTTGTGAAACTGGATAATGTATGAAAAATAAAGAGAAATTATGATGATTCAGTTGAACACTGACTATTCCAGATTATGATAAACTGAATTTAATTGGAAGACCAAGATTTGTATTGAGCTTTGGTATGTGAATCTATAAACTTAAGTTGAGCTGTTTGATTGTTTAAATGCAGGATTTAGGAGTAACCAAGGAATAAAAAATTGATTTTTCCATAAGTCGCATTTTTATTTTACTAAAGGATATGAGGTTGAGTACAGACTTTGCATTAGAGGAACCTAAGAATTTGGAAAACTAGCTAAATGAAGAGGACAGAGGTAAATACGCTGCGATTAGAAGACAGGTTCTCCTGCTGCTTCAGTGGCTAGATCTTTGCAATGATGGTAGAGTTAGCTCTTAAGGTACATAGGTGGGAGATGCTAGCTAATGTCATTATAGCACATGAAGTGGCATCTGGGAAGCAAGTTCCTGGACTGAATGGGAATGGAGTGAGTGGGGGTAACAATGATCAGACATTTTGGGGAGGGACAGGGAGACAAAGCATTAATGGCACAAAGAGGTGTGGTATTATCTGTTGAAGATATTTTGTAGTTTTATCAACAGTACTAGGGAGAAATGTTCACCTGTTGAAATATCCATTTTGTAAGACAAATACTAATGTGATTGAATGTATGGAAGAAAATGAAATGAAAAAAAATTTTTTTTAAATAAATAAAAAAAAAAAAAAAAACATGATCACCTGGGGAGCCAGACAGAGGCACAGTGGTAAAACACAAAGCTCTGTGAGGCAAATTGCACATGAGAAGGTTCCCAGCTCAAGTTGGAAGACCTCCATTAGTCCTCCAGGTACAAATCAGCCTATGATCCAGGGTGGCTGATGGGTTGGATTGCACCATCAAACCCTGTTGAGAGCATGTGCTCTCTTTCTCCCTCTCTCTTGCTTCTTTCTCTCTCATTCATGGAAGAAATGAACTCCTTCAAAAAATAAAAAGGGATGATCACCTGGGATTGCCAAGCACCTTAAGGAATGTCTGTTCAAATAACAGTCTCTAGATAGTCACTCCTCTTAGCCTCATGTCTGCTCCAGTCTGCCTTGGGTCATTCACATACCCAGGTCTCTCCCATGGCTTTCTATTTTGCTTCAGGTCTTGGTGATGAACTTCACTGGTAAGTATGTATCATTGCATCTTGCATCTACTAGATCCTCTGACACCATGGCATAGAGGTAGTGTTGGATGGTGGTTAAGAAAATAGGCATGGACACAGACGACCTGGATTTGAATTCTAGTTTCTCAATTTACCAGCAGTGTAATGTAGTCTGAGCTAAATTAACTTAATATTCTCTGCGCTTCACTTTCCTCATCCATACTTTGGTGATCATAATAATAACCTAACTGAGTAGATGGGCTCTAGTGAGGATTTACTGAATTCATATGGGAAAAGTGCTTAGAGTGGTGCATGACAAGCATTAATCACTCACTGCATTTGCCATGTTAAGGAACCTTTAACACGTTGCTAGAATATGTATGTCAAGTAGATAAACCAATTACAACTCATCCACCACCAGCGACCTATGAATGAAAACCCGTCATTCTGACTGTGAAGGCTGACAAGATAGGACAGGATCAGGGAAACTTGTGCCTAACCAATAACCACAGAGCTCCATTTAGTTGGAGACAGAAACTAGTCCAGGCCTGAGAGACAGAAGAGAAGAATGCAGGAGGGGGTTGAAGGCGACCCCATTCCTGGATGGAATGCTACAGGGATTGCATGGTCAGAAGGATGGCGCTCTAGGCATGGGCTGTGTCTCAAGATGTTGGACGGCATGACACAAGCGAAGATATTGTCTAATTACTAAGTTAGTGAGAGCCATCAACTTTGTACCAGGAATATAACCTACAAAGAAAGTCATGTATATTGTACATTATTTTTTATAGCTAAACTCACCCACTGCTTATCTGATTTAATTTGGAATAAATGGGCTTGTGTTAGACTGCCATATCTTCTTTTAAAAGGTCCTATTATTTGGAATGATTTGAAATCTCTAGAGTCCTGTTCTAATCTGTTCTAACTGCACTCTTTATACATGTCTTAATTCTTCAATTCCGTTTAACCAATCATGTGAAAGTATTTGTGCATTAGAAGCTCAAATGGGAATCTGGCTTCCAGTGCAGATACATCGCCCATGACAGTATTCCCCTGAGACAGACATCATAAATGATGCCTTAAGTCAAATACTTACATGGACTGAATGATTTATTGGACTTTTAATTGCTACTATTATGGGAATTATTGCTGTCACTGCTACAGTTGCTACAGCTGGTGCTATACTTCATCAAACAACACAGACTGCCGAATTTGTTCAGAAATGGCATGAGAACTCCAACCAATTGTGGACCACTCAGCAATTGATTGATAGCCCTCTTGCCTCTGAAGCTGCAGATCTTCAACAAGCAGTAGTTTTATTAGGAGACCAACTTGTTAGCTTACAAAAACAATTAGCTTTAACATGTGATGGGGATGTTTCTTCTTTCTGTATAACTCCTTAATGTTATAATTGCCCTTGTTTCCCTTGGATTAATATCTGAGAACACCTATTAGGCTAGAGTAATTTAACCTTAGATATTAAAGCATTACAAAGCGAAATTGATAATACTTTTAAAGACAATTTACAACAACTTTCTGACTCTCAAATTCTTGAAATTATTGTCGATGGATTGAGTCAGTGTAATCCTTTAAAACAGTTCAAAATTTTGGGGTCCTCTTCTTTAATTGTATAAATCCTGGTACTTTGTTCTTTTATTCTTTTATGGATAGTCTGGCAACAGAGACAGCAAGCCACAACTCATACATCCCAACGAGAAGCCCTCTACACAGTAACGCTACAGAAGATTCATCATAAACAAAAACGGGGAAATGCTGGAGACAGAAACCAGTCTAGGCCTGAGAGATAGAACGGAAGAATGCAAGAGGGAGTTGAGGGCGACCCCATTCCTAGACGGAATGCCGCAGGGACTGCACGGTCAACAGGATGGAGCTCCAGGCATGGGCTGTGTCTCAAGATGTTAGACGACATTCCACAAGCCATGATGTTGTCTAAATACGAAGTAAATGATAACTATCGACCTTGTACCAGGAATATAACCTACAAAGAACGTCATGTATATTGTACATTATTCTATATAGCTACACGCACCCACTGCTTGTCTGTTTTAATTTGGAATAAACGGGCTCTGTTCTGGTGCGGTTTTGCTTCTGCTCCAAGAGAGCCCCGTGTTTTAACATTTTTCTTGTCTTTTTTCTCAATCCTTCACGATACCCTACCTTGAAGCCCTGAATTTCTCATACCACTTGAGCCAAGAAGGCGATAGTAATGCCTTGAGCAGAGAAACAGAAAAATAACTACTCAAACCCAGGCTGTAAGAGGATGATACTATAGGAATTGTTAAAGTGAAGTACTGCTGATATGGAGAAGGGACACGAATTCAAAACCTCAGAGCTTGAGGGTCCTTCTGAACTCACTGGATGACATTCTCTCCAGAAATGCTGTTGAGGAGTTCCTCCTTGACCAGACTTAGGGGACAGAAAGGGAAGGATGCACACCTGTCTCATACTGCTCAGGAGTTCATATGGCTTCCATGGAAATCTGATCTGAAAGATTACTTTGCTAAATTTCAATCATCCACTGAGCACTCTTTTCAGAAGTCCTATCTATCCTTGTTTTAGATATTGGCAATATGAAAGTAATCAGAGAAACACAATACAATTCTTGGTAGACTAAAAATGCCAAAGATATGTCTTTCTGAGAACTCAAAGGTTATAATGAATGCCTTTTCTAGGTCCCGTGGGAAATACAAAGTCATATAAGATGTGATCTTTGTCCTCAACAAGCAGAGAGAAGACAGTAAATGCTACAAAAGAATTGTGTATGGTGTCTCCTTATAATTTTCTTATCTACTACATTATTTCCCTATTGCATTTCCACATATTTTTGGAAAGTATCAAATAGCTAATTATATATATCTTGCAACAAAATTCCTTAAAAGAACTGTACTACTAGGTCTTAAGCCACCCTTTTTTTTCCCCTAAGTTCTGATATAAGTTCTTTTGCTTGGAAATAAAGAAAAGATCATGGGTGCTCTGTGTGTGTGTGGACTGTCAAGTGGCGGCCCATGTGTGGGTGCTCTGGCAAACACTTCTTAGATATCACTTCTTGTATTGCATACACCCAATGACTTTTTACTTGCTGAGGGCCAAAAGAGTGACTCAAGTGGAGTTATTTTCCATGGTTTTCCTTCATCCTTGGACAAGTCACACATCCTGGTTTTGCCGAATGTTGATCGTACAGGTCGTTCCTCTTCGTTTCCCTTTCCACTTGCAACTGCAGGCCCTAGTGTTGCCCGGCCCAGACCCCAACTTCCCAGGCCAGCATCTGTATCTCTTTGCCTAAAGGCTTTCTTGGATGTCTTAAGATCACTCTGCCTATTTGCAGTAGATGTGGAAGTGGCAGAGAATTAATGCTTTCCAGAAAGCAACCCTCAACAGGGACTGCTGTGAGGTTGCCTGCAAATACCTGATATCCCTCGCCCCTCAGCTGTGATACCTCAATGGCCTGAATTCTCCACTGCCTTGCAGTGTTCTCCAGTGGAATTAAGTACCAACTACCTTTTTTTTTTTGGAGAGGTTTTCGCTATAGGGTGCGTGCGCTCGCCAGACAGAGAGAGACATAGAGACAGAAAGCGAGAAATCACCCTCAGGGGGGTGGTCACGCTGCAATCCCTTCTCTTCCATTCTCCTCTCGGGACCTTGGGCACGCACGCACACGCGGCCGGCGTGAGTTCTAAGCCACCGGGTCTGGGACGCGAACTGCGGTCGACTACGTGGGAGTCCAGCGACATAGCCATTACGCTAACTGCTGGTTCCCAAGTACCAATTACCTTTTTCTCTCAGTTCCCACTCTCCCATCAATATCTGTTAGGGCTGTCTCTCAATATGCTATGACACTCAAGTCCCCATCTGAGGTTGTGCTTCTGGCAGAACTGAAACGCAGACACTGGCCATATCAACAGATCACTTCTCCAGTAAACAGGCACAGAAGCAAACCAAGGCTTCTCTCAAGATATTACAAATGTCCAGCCTGTACACAGAACACAGTCTTCTTTGCTCAGGTTCTGGAAAAGGAAAGCACCATGGGAGGGACAAGGGAGATGGTCTTTCAGTATGCACACTTCTCTAGCCCACAGCCCCAAATCTAAAGCTTGCTGTTTTTCTGTTGCTGTTTCTCTTGCTACTCAAATTCTCTCTTTATATAAACTTGCGTAGGATGCTGGGCAGGGAGAGAGAGGTGATTGATTTTCTAGCTACTATTCTGCACAGTATCCACTGAACTCTAAGAAAACAAATCCTTCTCAGTTGTTGGTGGCTCTTGTTAAAATGGGGACTACTCCGGCCCGTTGTAGCGGTACAGCAGTAGCACACCCGGTCAGAATGCTGGGTCCATTTGGAAGATCAGGGTTCAGTGTCCTGGTTGACCTATGCACACTGAGTATGTACACGTGGCCATGATGCTGGCTGGTTGGGAAGGCTTGGGAGAGGATCATGGCAGGAGATCC
>NW_006159542.1:1791767-1818854 GCF_000334495.1 Tupaia belangeri chinensis
GCTGAAGGTACCTTGTTCTCTCTCTCTCTCCGTAACTCTCAAGTTCATGAAAGAAAGAAATACATAAACTTTTTTTTTTTTTTTTTAGATGTGAAATACTCAGTACTCTTTAGTGTGTCATGAGTCCTAGAGTCAAATCTGGGACGAGAGAGAAAATCCCACAGAACAGCCTTTGCAGATGCTTACTTTAAATATGGGATTTTGCTAATTAAGCATAAGCCGTCTAAACTTTGGTATCTTTATTGCATTAAAATTCCTACAATAACTGCTTAGAATCATCACTTTGGGAGTAACATTTAAAAGCCAAACACGCATATTTTGAAGAAAAACGTGACTACCAAGAAATCTTGGCTAGCAACAGTCCTGTGAAAACACAAATAAGCAAATAAAATTTGCTTAACTTTTTCTTTTTTTTATTTCAGACTCATCTGGAAAAGCAAAGCCTTTGAAATAGGACTAAAATTGATGATGCCTTACTCTACAGATGTCACTAATTTGGTGTAAGTCTAAATGAGTGAGCCAAGTTGAAAGAGATGTCCACATCAAATACACCATCAAACAACAGATTTGAATATACCCTCTCTATCAACCACAACAAGAAAACAGACTGCCTTTTTCTACATAGGACAAAAATCACAATAAAAAAACGAAGCTCAAGAGGGAGAGATAAAGGATTAATGGTGGAAAATGGGCCCTTGGGGGCAACCATTTCATTTACATATAATAACATTAGAGTGTTAGAAAACATCATTCTTCCCTGAAAATGTTCTTTGGTGATTATTACCAGTGAGACAAAGAGACGGATAGACCAATCAGACAGTGTCCCTTTCTGTGGATGACAAACCCAACGAGGGCCACAGTTTCCTAACCACTCAGCAAGACAGTGGAGTCCATTTTCCCCCCACCATCTGCAACCTGATCACCCTGATCTGTGTCACATTTGGGTTATCAGTCCCCTCTTCTCAGTGAATACTGCTCATAGCCAGTCAAGCAGTGAAACACCTATTGTCACCTGTGCATAGGTTTGATATGAGACTGGATTCTCAAGATCTGGCATGAACAAGGAGGATCATATGAATCAAGCAAGGTATGAATACCTGGAGTGAGTGGCAGGGTCCCAGGGTCAGAACCCAGCTACCCAGCATAATTCCCAACCCTGACAGTTTCATGCTATAACACTTAGCACTTGGCAAAAAAAGAGTGGAATTGTTTCAGTTCAATTTCCTGATAATAAGCGAACACATCCTTTTATTGTTGAAAGCAGAGCTGTATTGGGGAACAGGATAGAAATTTAAGATCAAAGCTGAAACTTACAAAAGGATTTTTGCACTTGAGATCATTCCAGGCTATGCCTCTGGATGCCCCAAAGGTATATCATCTTCAATCACCTTTGCCCAGGTAAGACCAAAATGATATTATTTCACTTCCTAATAAGCTATATTAAGTCATCTGGAAAGTCATGACATTTTTTTCTATGTTTTTCTGTACAAAAATACATCATGACTTTTCTGATGACCCAATGCATGTTCATCACAGATAATTCTTTAAATGCAGAAGAAATATATATTTCTAAACAGGTTAAATGTTCTATGTTTAGAGATAAGAGTCTATTAACAGGGAAATCTTGGGCTTGTGGATAAAGGATCCAGATCCCACGTGGCTGACCATGTGGTTCTAGTCCCAGATCCGGTGGCTTGAGAAACACACTGGGCAGGTGTGTGTGCATGCCCAAGATCCTGATAGGGTGACGAAAAGAAGAGGGTATTGTGACATGGCCACACCTCAGAGGGTAGTGTTTTCTTTCTCTCTCTCTTTCTTTTTCTCTCTCTCTATAGTGACTACGTACCCCGTTTGGCAAATTAAAAAGAAAAAACTGAGAAACCTTGAAGACATAACAAACAAGAAAAAATACTTGATGAAATATCTACATTGGCTGAGGGAAGGGATGTTTCCTCTAATAAATGTGAGAAAGCAAGGATACATTCAAATACAATTCAATTTATAGGTGAAATTAATGAAAATTTAAAACTCCCTACCTGAGAAAATTGGAAGTACTTATACCACATACACAGATGTACATCTTCAATACCATCTTTTTTTTTTTTGGAGAGGTTTTTGCTATAGGGCACGTGAGCTTGCCAGACAGACAGAGAGAGACAGAGAGACAGAAAGCGAGAAATCACCCCCCAGGGGGGGTGGCCACGCCGCAATCCCTTCTCCTCCATTCTCCTCTCGGTATCTTGGGCACGCACGCACACGCGCCCGGCGTGAGTTTTAAGCCACCAGGTCCGGGACGCGAACCACAGTCGACTACGTGGGAGTCCAGCGACATAGCCATTACACTAACTGCTGGTCCCTTCAATACCATCTTTATGATTTTTTTAAAACTGTATTTTGCATCAACGACCAGTATATCCTATACCTAGATGCTACAGAATAGGCAATAAATATTTGAGACTACTAGTTGTATTTCAGCAGGCATTAAGAAAATAGTACATCAAACTCTTAAGCAGGAATTAAGAAAATAGTACATCAAACTCTTATATCTCGAAATACAATTTTTATACTCTGGTAGTAACTTACGACTGGAAAATGCCCAATTGGTACTTAGTAAATGACTCAATCTTTTAAGTCCAGTTAAGGAGTTTACTTAAAGTGTCTTTTTTATTAAAATTAATCTTGTAGGAATTTACTATTTTCCTTAATTTCAAATTGCATTATATTAGCGAAACAAGATTACCATTGTTATTTCAATATATGCAGTAATCAGAATCTATCTTTGAGTTATGGCTTTCACAGCACAGTTCTGGAAAAAAGGTATGTGCTAAACTTGGAAAATCTTCATTGCTTAACTCTTTACAAAAATAAACCATCAGCTTCTTGGGTGAGCCTACAGGCATGACAGATAGCAAAGAAGATGAATACTCTGAAAGTATTTTTATAAATATTGATAGGCAAATGCTACTAATGTTTTGCAGATTTCATTTCTGACCACTAGCATTCATTTCGAGTGAAGCATTGTGGCCACATTTGTGACCTACCACTTTCAGAGAGTTTTTCCTGTGCACAGCTGGCCTCTACACCCGAGCAGGATAGTGTATATAAGCAGACTCTATGCCAGAAATCCATTCTTCATGTGGCCTGGGGAGACTGAGAGAGTGGTCTTAAAAAACTATGGGAAAGGCAAAGACAATATATAACAGGAAATTCCTTTTAATGTGGCAGTCTCTTAACCTCGCAGCTTACTCTAGAAAAGCCAAACAAGGTCCATGTTTTCTTGAGAAATGTCATGCTTACTAAATTAACAATAGAATCTTAATTTAATTTTGTAGTATGTAGTTGTCTCTATCACTCTCATAATCTTTATTTGTTCACAAATACCATGTCATTTAGAAGCCTCTGGGCTCCAGGAAACTAATATAAAAGATTTCTGTTGCCAGCACTTAAGTCATAAACTTTGATAATCTTTAACCAAAAAATTAGTAAAACAAAAAGATTTATGTATTTTTAATAGACAAGACGGAACTCTGCCATCTTCATCTGAGGCAAGCCAGTACTATTTGAGGAAAAACATGGAGTGGGATTTGCCGTCATTTCCCTGGTTAGATGCATACTCTTCCTAACACACTGGCTCATCTAAAGTGAGCCCTTGACGGTAGGAGCTCCAACAACCATTTTAGGCCAGGAGATAATTTGAGGATGGTGGAGTAGAGCTGAAAGGAGGAATATCAATCCCTGAAAACAACACAGACCTGCTGTATTGGCTCTGAATTTTCTACTCACAGCTTAATTTGAGAGAGAATTAGATGCCTATCGTGCTTATATTTTTCTACTACACCATCTAAACCTACTCTTTGCTAATTCATTGGATTAAAAAGAAGCTCAAAAGACAAACTAGAGGATTTACTTTTTTTAAAGAATTATTTAACTTTATGTATCATTGTCATTATTTTTGAACTTGAGCAGAGAGAGAGAGAGAGAGAGAGAGAGGGAAAGAAAGCCACCAGGTCTGGGACTGGAATCACAGTCAGCCCTATGAGAGTCCAGCACCTCTAACCACCATGCACCTGCTGGCCCCACTAGAGGGTTTAATACCAGCTGCTGCCAATGATTGTTTCATGTTAGACCATGGGATAGCAATCCAAGACCGCAATACAAACTTCCAAGTGCCATACCCAGGTGAACTGAGAAGTCCTCAGGATGTTAATTCCTGCATACCCAGGGTTGCTGCATATTCCAATTTATCAAGAGCATGCAAAAAAGTCAGAATTTTAACAACATGAGGCCTCCTGATTTTAACATATGTACTTGAATTGTACCTATATACAAGCTGAAGTGCACTCGTGGGATAAATATCCCCTTAAAGCCATGGTTTATGTCCTCTGAGTTAGACTGTTTGGCTCTACACCTTATGTAATATTTTTGAAGCCTGCAAATGAAAGCTCCTCCTTTCCAGCTTGTGATACAACTCCACACACAGAGGTAATAAAAGAAATTAGAGGTGGGGTGCCATAGGGTAGGGAAATCAAGAGACAAATTTGAAGACTGGAACAACTCTGTCTTTGGCATTTACTTAGCTTTGTGATTAGTGTTTAGACTATCTCTTAGTCTCTGTTGCATTTTCTGTTAACAGACAAAAAAAAATCACAGTATCAAAGTCCTTTTAAAATTACCATTTTACAAATTGAAGGATTATCTAGTCAGAATGAATGCATTGAATACTTTCACTTCATGGTCACTGTCAAGAGGAATCCCCTCGGAGTACATGTGTATCACGTGGTCATTGGTGGAGAACTTTCCCACCCTCTAACTACAGGTGAGCAGTAAACAGAGCAGTCTGCCCTCTCATTCTCAAGCCTTGGCCAAGCCTTCTCATGATGCATTTCAAGCAAACATAATATAATACTGCAACTAATAATGGCATATGTCTGCAATATGCAGTGTCCCGTATGCCAGGAATAACAAAACTAATAAAACATATGCGAGTACTACAGTAAGAAGAATTTTGAATTGGACATTCAAGAATTATTTGTGTTCTTTCTTAATAATAAACCTGTTAGTATCTTGGGCTGGCCTTGTGACCTAGTGGTTCAGGGAGCTGGATCCCATATGGTCAGCCTTGGTTTGACTCCTGGTCACAGTGGCTTAAAAAACATGTTGAGCACATGGAAGTGCATACCTCAAATCCCAATAGGAAGGAGAAGTGGAGAAGGGATTGCAGCATTGTCATGGCCTGTTGGGAGTGAGGGAAAGTGCTTAGTCCCTCTCTGACCGCCGCCCTCTCCCCCTTCTCTCTGTCTCTGGTGAGCACATGCACATTCTGGCAATTATAAGACAAGAAAAAGAAAAGAAAAGTCTTAGTACCCCTTTTTGCCTATAAAGTATACATGAGTCTTGGATTTACTTTGTGCACTGGGGATTCATTCATTCACTAATCATTCATTCATTTCATCCCACTTCCACCGAGAAAGTTGCGATAGAATTACAACAAGGTTCCTCTATAAGATCAAGAGCAGTAAGAAAAGTGTTTAAAAGTTCAAGCAGCATAAAAGAGAGAATGTTCCCAGAGGTCCCTTTGGAAACATCAATCTCTTCAGCATCAAAACAGAATGTAGTTTCCTCAACTGTGACCAATGCTTGACATCAAAATGATGCTGTGAGTTTGCAACAGCCCAATCCACTCCTTTCTACATAAGAAGGGAAACCCGAACTTTCCTATCCTTAAGGACTGGGACCATCAGAAAGTTACTGTAAAATGCACAAAGGCTACCATCAGTCTATTGTATGAAATGAATGCAAAATAGTCCTGATTTTATTCGTCAGGACTTTAATCTAGTGGTATCTCACACATCTTCAGGTTTTATTAGACAACAGAAAAGCAGATTTTCTTCCCACAAGGATGAGACAGAGTCTTTACTCTTCGGGTAAAGTGTGAACGTGTACTAGCGTGAACAAATAACAGATGATGCGCTTTCCTGAAGACTAGGGAAAGTTCTGCTCATCTATTCCTAGTCTTCTGGTCACCTAAAGCTTGAACTTTTGGCGAGACAGCACATTCCCCACCAGAAGATCATGTTTCTGGAACAATGAGGAAAGCAGATTTTTTTTTTAAAAAAGGAAGTTTCATGCTATGTTTATTTAACAGATATTAGCAAAAACAAAGAGGGAATGGGGCTGACTCTATTTTGATATGAACTATATAGCACACTGACAGCCTGGCATGCGTAGTGGGGTCAATCCAAAAATCCAAAATACTCTGTTTAGAAAAGGCAATTTATAAAAGCACAGCAGGGAGGAGAAAAAAAAAAGAAGAAGAAGAAAGGTCACTATAAAATAATTATTCTCAGAATTCTGTAAAATATTTTGATGTAATTATATTCAAGGTGTTAAATCTTCCCCTGACCAACTGCTTGAATCCTTGTACTTTTTTTAAGATTTTTTTTCCCCCATAGTGTGTGTACTCCCTGGAGAGAGACAGAAAGAGAGGGAAAGTGAGAAATCACCCCCCTAGAGGGGATAGCCATGCCACAATCCATTCTCCTCTTGGGATATGGGCATGCACACACATGTAGCTGGCATATTTTTTCAAGCTTCTGGGTCTGGGACTCAAATCATGGAGTCAGCCATGTGGGATCCAGCACCCTAACCACCATGCTGTCTGCTGGCCCAAGTCCTTGTCTATACTGCAGTTTACCCATTTAAATCGAATGTGGTAAAGGTGAGTGTCCATCCACATACTCCCTAGCAAGTTGTACAATTCTGACACCAAATAATAATTTTTAAAACAAAGATTGTTGGGGCCGACAGTTGGTGTGGTTGTTGAGGGTGCTGGATTCCCCCATGGCCGACTGCGGTTTAAGTCCAGGATATGGTGGCTTTGGTTCCGAACCTGGAGGCTTGCTTTCTGACTTTCCCTTTCTCTCGTCTCTCTCTGGTCAAATTGAAAAATGATAAATAATGGAATTAAATAAATAAATAATTCTTTAAGGAAAAAAAAAATGAAGATTGTTGGGGCTGGCAGGTGGCAGCCTGGTGGTTAAGGTGCTGGAATCCCACATGGCTCATTGAGGTTCGAGTCCCAGACCTGGTGGCTTGTTTTCTCACTTTCTCACTTTCTCTCTCTCTGTGTCTCTCCCTGGTCAAATTAGAAGAAAAATAATGATGATAAATAAAGTCAAATAAATAATTCTTTAAGAAAAATGCAAATCGTTAACATTTATGTTTAGGCATTCAGATGGGATGAGAGATAACAGTGAAGTTCATGCTAGTATAAAAGAAATTCTATATCTCAATATTTTATGTAAGGGGAATAAAAATGTCTAAACTGTGAGAGGTCATTGTGTGCTTGCAATCCTGTGTACAGGATTATGAGTTTGTGTGTCTATCTGCCTTTGACCGTACTTGGGTACACACTGAGTTTCAAATGGGAAAGCCTCAAAAAATTCATTTTTTTCAGAGAAAGTGATTAAAAACCTAAAAAATGTTCCTGTGATTTTCAATTTCACATAAAGGCCAGATCTCAATCAGTTCTAATATTACCATTCTGCACACACAGGGGAATCTGACAGTCCCATTTCTATGTGGTGATGTAGAAGTTTTATATCAAAACCCAAACTGCACTGTTTACCATTACTAAATTAATTCTGCACTGCAACCCCTATCTGATCTCTATACAAAAAATGTATATTCAAACCTCCATTAATTCCATTTCTAAATGTTGGTCATCTATCAATTTTCTCTAAATATCATATTATAATTATATCTAAGATTGTTCATCAGAGGCCTGGAAATGTTACAATAAAAACATGTAGGTTTCCAGGTTAGACAGGGACTGGGTCCAGCTGACCCTCTTCTGTACCTTCTCATAACCCAACCAAAATGAGAAAAGAAAAATAAAGTTAGGAGGAAGTTCAGTTAACACAAACTTTTGGGAAATCTCTGCTTGCTCGATTACAAATGGATCCAGACTGAAGAAAGACACTGGGAACCTTCTTGGCAATTCCACTTTCCAAGACAGGATGTAGCATTTGGAAGAGAACAGTGGGTCTTGAGGCAAGAGCACTGTGTAGTCGATTCATTACACATTTCACTGTTTTGGATCACTGTTCTCAGAGGCCCCTGGCAAGCTTGGCCAGACCAAACAAAGGATCTGGTATATGGTGATATTTTCTGCTAATGCAGTACTGTTTTTTTGGTGGAGTAGCTAGTGGCAATAAAAATAAGACCAGCTATCAGGACCTCATGAATACTTGGAGGCCAGATCCAACAGGGAACTAGGTTTGCAAAACTGAACCCTGTCTGGCGCAACTGCTTCAATAAACAAAGAGCATCTTTAAATAGGTACTTTATCTCTAAAAGGCAAAAGTCTTAGAACTTATAAGCGATGAAAACAAGTTATAAATGGAGGGACCAGCAGTTAGCATAACGGCTATGTTGCTGGACGCCCACGTAGTCAACCGCGGTTCACATCCCGGACCCGGTGACTTAAAATTCACGCCGGGCGCGTGTGCGTGCGTGCCCAAGATCCCAAGAGGAGAAAGGAGGAGAAGGGAGTGTGATGTGGCCATCCCCCCCGGGGGGTGATTTCTCGCTTTCTGTCTCTCCCTACTCTCTGTCTCTTTCTGTCTGGTGAGCGCATATGCCCTATAGCAAAAACCTCTAAAAAAAAGTTATAAATGGAAATGGAAAGAAAAATATTAGGTCGTCAGGACAGTCATGACATATTTCATATTTTCCTATGCAAAAATGTGTCACAGCTTTCCTGAGGACCCAGTAGATTAAATTGAACTATTCAATTAAACAAATCTAAAAGGTGAGCACAATGCTGAGAAAAGATATTTGTCACACACTTGGCAGTTAAAGAAGTTATATTAACACATACAGAGAATTTGTAAATCAATAAGAAAATGAGCCACTCACAGATAAAAAATAGATAAAAATCCAAAATATTTTAATTAGGAGTCAAGAAAGAAGTTGGAAAAAAGATTCAGTCTCACTAATAGGGAAATTCAATTTAAAACTGGGTCTCTGTCTTTCACATAAATCTGAGAAAGGAGCATTCGAATGACACCAGCATATGTCGGTCAGTCTCTGTATTAGGTTCTAGCATAGGCATTCCATAGGAGTGCCATTTTCTGCAGAGCAAATTGGCACATGTATTAAAAGGCTTTAAATAATGTGGATACTTGGATCAGCTGGTAGCCCGGAGGTTAAGATGCTGGATTCCAAATGACCAACTCTGTGGTTCAAGTCTTAGACATGGTGGCTTGAAAATGATGCTGGTCAAGTGTATTTAGGCCCAAAATCCTGAGAGGAAAATGAAGGTGAAGGGATTGTAGCATGGCCATCGCTCCAGGGTGTGAGTTCTTGTTCCCTCTTTTTCTGTCTCTGAATGAAATAACACCACTTCAAGGACTTGCATTAAGAAAATACATTTAGTCTCACAATGTTGTTTTTAATAATATAAAATAGTAAGTAATTGCACAATAAAAACAAAGGCACATTCTACAGTGGAAAACTATGTGGCCATAAGAAAATAAACTGAATCTGTATTTCTTTTTTATAAGAATCATTAATTAATTAATTATTTTTGAATTTGCTATAGGACATGTGTTCTCATCAGAGAAAGACATGGGGGTGGAAGTTGAGAAAGTAAGCCACCAGGTCCAGGACTCACACTGTAGTCGGCCATGTGGGAGTCCAGTGCCTTAACCACCATGCACCTGCTGGCCCCTAGAACTGTATTTCTTATTTGAAATGAAGATTTTAAAATATTGTGGCATATATAGTTGAGTTACAAAACAACATACAATATAATCCTTTTCTGGGTAGACCTTATATATGATATATGCATGAGGGATTTTCAAAAATTTCATGAGAAATGAAAATTATAAGGAAACTATGCATGGATTTCAAAGTGTTATGGCACCAAAGTAAACATATTTTAACTCCATTTTTCTATGAACTTTATGAAGTCCCCAGTACATGTACAAAACATATTTATTACTTAGAAAACTGCCAACAGTAAAAAGGTAAGTACCAAAATTTATAATGTATGTATAAGAAAACATTCCCAGAATATTTATTATATGTAAAAGAAAATAGATTTAAAGAGAAAAAATAATGAATCAAAGAGACTTCAATGTGAATCCAGATACAAAAGGCATATTTTCAAAAAAAAATCAAAGTTTCTAAACATCAAGAAAAACTATTTAAAATTTAATTATAAAGGATTCTGTTCATAGGGCCAGCAGGTGGTGTGGTGGTTGAGGCACTGGATTCCCACATGGTCAAATGAGGTTTGAATCCTGGATCTGGTAGCTTGCTTTCTCATTTTTCCTCTCTCTCTTTCTCTCTCGTCAAATGAAAATAAAAATAATACTGATAATAAATAAAATTAAATAAGTAATTTTTAAAAAGACTCTGTTCATGATAGTAATATAGATAATATATTTAGGTCTAACTTTGAAAATACATACTGGACTTAATTTCTAAAAATCTACACTTTATTAAAGGATATGTATAGATGGCTATACAATACTTTTGAATGGAAAGAACTCCTATGTAAATAATCTCCAATAAATTCAGTAGTTTTCATATTGAAATAAAAGCCCTTATTACTTTCATAGTTAATATTTGAAAATAAATGAAAAATTCACGTTAAGTAATAAGGGGGTAAGAATTAATTTTTAAAAATAATGCATAAGACAAAGGAGAGAAAATCTGCACTGCCAGACATTTAAACATATTTTAAAGTGCCAAAAGCTGGTTCATCCTCCTGGCGAATCTTAAACATAGACATATATGATGAAATAAAAAGCCCGGAGGACAGCAGATACCCATATGTAGTTAGTATATGATAGAGTGACATTCAGTTAAGCTGGAAGAGGATGAATAGCTAGTCAGGAAATAGTGCTGTGACAACTGGTTAAATATTTATTAACAAATTAGACATCTTCGCATACCACACACCAAAACAAGTTTCAGATGGGTTATACTGTTACATCGTCACATCACACACCAAAATAAATCTTAAATGGATGACATTGTTCTTTTTTTTTTTTTTCTTTTTTAGAGGTTTTTGCTACAGGGCATGTGCGCTCGCCAGACAGACAGAGAGAGACAGAGAGACAGAAAGCGAGAAATTACCCCCTGGGGGGATGGCCACGTCGCAATCCCTTCTCCTCCATTCTCCTCTTGGGATCTTGGGCACGCATGCACACGCGCCCGGCGTGTTTTAAGCCACGGGCTCTGAGACTAGAACTGCGGTCAACTACATGGGAGTCCAGCGACATAGCCATTACGCTAACTGCTGGTCCCAAATGGATGACATTGTTACGTGGAAAATGATTTCTCTGATTTGGAAAATGAGACCATTCTGAGACTATAAAGCAAATACAGGATCTTAGCAACATTGTTTGATAGAGTTGAGTATATACAATTTTAAATCATCCCTCTAACAACACTTTCAAAACAAAAGTCAACTGGAAAAACATTTACAGCAAGTGCAAAATGGCTTTGCTATATAAAGAGCTTTTACAAATTAAGAAAAAAAAAAAGCAGACATGCTTGTTTGGCTACTGGCAAAATGGGCAAAAATTATAAGCAAGTAATTGTCGGATGAAAAATATAAATAGCTAATACATACACTGGAAAATGTTCATCCTCAATAATGAAAATTTTGAATTTGCTAAGCAGTATCTCTACTCACATCAAATTGGCAAAGATATTAAACATAATAGTATGTGACATTGCTGAGCACGCTGCAAACTTACTACTGTGATACTCTGCTGGTGGTAATGTAAGAGGATAAACCCTTCAATGGAGAAATGGACAAGATATGTCAAGAACTTTGTAAATGTTCATAATCACTCATTCAGGAACTTCTATAGAAATCTTTGTGAAGAAATAATTGGAAAGGTGTACAAATACTTGTGTTCGCTATAACTTACTTAAGATAAAAAAACTAGTGTCCAACAACAGGTGATGCATAAACTATGACATTTGCATGCAATGGAATAGTACGCAGCTAAGGTAGAACCTTTTTTTTTTTTTTTTGAGGTTTTCGCTATAGGGCGCGTGTGCTTGCCAGACAGAGACAGACGTAGAGACAGAAAGCGAGAAATCACCCCCCAGGAGGGATGGCCATGCTGCAATCCCTTCTCCTCCATTCTCCTCTCGGGATCTTGGGCACGCACGCACACGTGCCCGGCGTGAGTTTTAAACCTCTGGGTCCGGGATGCGAACCGCGGTGTGGGCGTTCAGCGACATAGCCATTACGCTAACTGCTGGTTCCCAGAACCTTTTAATTATGATATGACGAATGGAAAACAGAGGCTACAAAAACAGCAAGCTATCAATTTGGTTAACAGCATGTATGGAGGTGCACATTTGACACGTGTTCTACAGCATGTAAACCGTGGCTTTTTAAGGGTGACAGGCTCTTTTCCTCCTTGTTTCATTCACTCCACAAACACTGGCCGGCTATGATGTGACACATTCTACTTTGTGTTACCAGTTTTCTTCAACCAATACACATTACTTTGTAACCAGAAAAAGAGATACATTTTGTAAAAGTCCCTCATCCATAACTGCTTCTTCCAGATACTAAAAATGTTATAAAAGATTCAAGAAAAAAAATAGGAAGAACAGTTACTTTCTATTGAAAGAATAAAATTGCTTAAAAAGAATCAGGGGAAATATCCAGATCACTCGGCGTCCTATACCTCTAGAAACACTACATAAAACACACTCACCTGTCCCAGCGTGGTTACCGCTGATCCTGCAAGAATGAAGTTCAGTAGCAACTTAAGGACCCCCTTCCCAACGAGGTCCTCTAGCGGACCATTTAAGCAGCCTGACATCTAGTGAAGCCTTTAAAATCCATGAATCCCATTGGACCCCTATGGCAATGACAGGGTGGCGGTGATTCTGATTTTGTGGGTGAAGATGCTCCACTGGGGGAGGTTTATGCCTTACTTACGACCCGATCGGGTTAGAGAACGACAGGCAGTGGTGGGTGGGAAGGTGCTGGGGGGCGAGGTGAGGGGCCAGGTTGGGGTCGGGGCCCGCCGGGGTGGGCACCTTACCGCGGCTTGCTGGAAGGCGCCCTTGGTGTAGGTGCCGCCTCCGCGGTAGGTGATGGCCGGGATCTCGCGGCTGAGCAGCGCGCACTTGTGCTGGTGCGCGCGGCGGGAGGAGATGTAATCCACGCGCGGCACCACGTTGTTCTTGGACGAGAAGGTCACGATGGCCACGCGCGTGGCCGTGGGCACCACGGGGAAGTCCGACAGCAGCTTGCGGACGAACTTGAGTTCGCTGAGGAAGTTGGCTTGGCCCACGCTGGACGACTCGTCCACCAGGAAGACAGGCGCTCGCTGAGCTCCCGCAGCCGCCGCACGCGTCGCCGGAACGCCTGGCCCAGCCGCTCCACTTTGCTCTCCGCCGCGTCCTCGCCCGGCGTGGGCAGCGCGGGCAGCTTCCCCGGCGCGGCCTCGGGGAAGAGGCGGAAGCTGAAATTGGGCGACGGGGACATCTGCTGAAAGGTCGCCCAGCCCGAAACGAGCGTCAGACCCCAGCAACAAAAGGCCAGGCGCGGCCACATTGCGCTGGAGACCGAGTGGCCGCCCCTGAGCGCAGGCGGCGGCCCCGGCCGGGAGAGGCGCGGGGCGGCGGGGCTCGGGATCGCCGAGGGGCGTGCGCCCAGCGGAACGCGGGGCAGCGGCCGTGAGCCTCAGCGCCCTTTCATCTGACACCGGGGACACAATCCAGACCCCTCCGGCAGCTCGGGGGCTCCGGGAGAGAGTCGCGCGCGCTACCCTCTGGCTCTCCTCTTTTTTTTCCTCCCTTTCTCCTCCTCTCTCGCCCTGAAGCCTATAAAATGCTTGAAGGAAAGGGGGCAGTCAAGAAAAATCTCCCGCTTCCCTCCTTCTCTCCCTCCTCTCTCCGTCTCTCCCTCTCGCCTCTCTTCTCTCCTTCCTCTATCTCTGCCTCTATCTCTCTCCTCCCCCTCTCGTTCTCCTGCCGGGATCCAGCCAAAGACGCGGAGATTCCATGACACCAGAACCCCGCGTCTGTCAGGCTGTCAACATCCCCGCAGCAAGCGCACCAGCGCCGGAGCCGTGATTGATCCCATATGTCTGGCAGGGGCTGCAGAGGAATTCACTGGAGATGGATCCAGATACCGAGAGTGCCACAGTAATTGGAAACACTGGGGAAGAAAACACACAGGAGGACTGGCCCCGGAGCTGAAAGCATCCTTTGAAAACTGCTTGCTCACCTTTTGTGTTCCTTTTTCTCCCCAAGGTGCCCTAAAGTCTCCCTGGAATGATGCTTGACTTTCCTGAAGGAGATTCCGATCAGTGGTGTGTGTGCGCGTGCACTCTTGAGGTCCCCCTGAGGTCACACTATAGGGGGTGCTGTCTACCCCTGTGCACAGCATATTTATCTGCTCATTGTCTCATTCATTTACCGTGTGCGCGTGCACTCTTGAGGTCCCCCTGAGGTCACACTATAGGGGGTGCTGTCTACCCCTGTGCACAGTACAGGTCCCTCCTCATGCATATTTATCTGCTCATTTACCCCATATTTTCTGAGTGCCCATTATGTGGCCAGCGTTTATGCTAGGCACCGAAAATATAAAAGGAACAAAAATTGACGTGGATTCTGTCCTCCTGGAACTCAGAGGATGACAAGGTGACTGTGAACCAGATTGACATTCAAAATACACATAGACTCACAACCGTGGTAAGAGCCCTAAAGCGGACTTTAGCTAGACAGACTTGACCTTGCACAATCAGAGAACTCTCTGAAGACGTGCTGTGCATGCTGAAATCTCAAATATTTCTCCCATCCCACTTGTGTATGCTCGGTCTATTTATTTTTCTTTTTGTTTCTCTCTCTCTCTCTTTTTTTTGGTTGTTTGTTTAGATTTCTTCCATAGGGCATATGTGCATGCTGGAGAGATAGGAAGGGTGAAGGTGAGAAATCACCCCCTGGGCGATGGTCATGGTGCAATCCCTTTTCCCGTCTTATCTTGAGATTTTTAGGCATGGACACACATGCATCCAGCGTGATTCTCAAGATGCTGGGTCTGAGTTTCCAACTGCCAAGTCAGCCCCACGGGATCTAGCACCTTAAACACCACACCACCTGCTGGCCCTAGCTTGGGCTATTTAAGCAGGGGATCTCCACCTGGCTTTGTGCTCTACCGTGACTACATCCACTTTGAAACACAAGTTACTATCTGGAGTTGTTTTTTCAAAGTCAGACTCCAGAGGGGATGGTGCAAAATGTGTAGAAGGAGCACATTTTACATGAGACGTGAGGTCCTTGGTTAAAAGATTCCGGTTAGGAGTCAGGAGCCTTGGCTCAGTTGTTGCATCTATTTCATGATGGGATTCAGTGATCTTATCATTTCTTGTGTCTCTAATATCAAATTATTTAATTCCATCTGTATTTTATCAAATACTTTTTCTTTTTTTTTTCTTTTTGGAGAGGTTTTTGCTATAGGGCGCGTGCACTCGCCAGACAGAGAGAAAAAAAAAAAAAGAAAGTGAGAAATCACCCCCCCCCCAGGGGGGATGGCCATGCCGCAATCCCTTCTTCTCCATTCTCCTCTCAGGATCTTGGGCACGCACGCACACGCGCCCGGCGTGAGTTTGCCATCGGGTCCGGGACTCGAACCACGCTTGACTACGTGGGAGTCCAGCAACATAGCCATTATGCTAACTGCTGGTCCCTTATCAAATACTTTTAATGGGCGTTATCACAGTGCCTTGATTGAACTGTTACATTTCTAGCACCAGTCTTCCTGGTATGAAATTTCGGCTGTCCCACTTACGAGTTGCATGACACTGACATTAGTTTGCTCATGTTGAAAATAATATTGTTAGCACACGAAGGGCTATTGCAAGGATTAAATCATTAAATAGTAGTGATAATAATATTGATAGCATAGTAAGGGCTAGCAAATGATTAAATCATTAAAATCATCAAAATATTGATAGCATATTAAGGGCTTTTTAATTGTTAGATTATTAAATATTATTGGAATAACATTGAGAGCATATTAAGGATGATTGCAAGGACTAAATCATTTAAAAAGTAACATTCATAGGAGAGTGCTTAGAACACAGCATTTACTTACTAAATGCTGGTTGCTTTTACTGCCATCTTTAATCATGAATGTTCTCCAAATCTTTATTCATGTATTAAGTCGTCAGGAAAGTCAGGACGTATGTTTCTATGTTTTTCTTTACAAAAAAGCATCACGACTTTCCCAGTGACCTAATAACAATGTGTATTAGCCATGTATTAATACTGTCTGCCAGGACGTTAGATATTGAGGACTTAAAGGTGAGTAAGATTGTTTCAGGGGTCAGGAGTTCAAACGATATCCAAAGACAGCCTAGAATTGCAAATAAAAAGCAGGATGGTCAGAATGAAGACAAAACTAGGAGGAGCAAGATCTATCAGGTTGTCCAGAAAGTCATCACATATTTTTTCTATGCTTTTCTATGCAAAAATGTGTCATGACTTTCCCAACGACCCAATAATTCTTCCTGGGGAATGAATACGACCTCATTTGGACAGGAACTTGAGAAAGTTTTGGTTCTTTTCCCCAAATTTCATCTACTCTGTGTTATTTAAAACACTTCATTAAGAGCGAACATTGCAGGACCTTTACGTGCAAGGCACCATGGCAACTGCTCTGTGTACTACTTCATGTGTTCTCTACAAAACCCAAGAAGGTAGACCATTGCCTTAGGACTCTGGTTGCAAGCAGTCAGCACCCAACTTCTTATTTAAACACAAAGGGATTTCTTGGCTTACATAATTAAACTAGGGAAAAGGCAGAGGGTGGAGCTGGTCTCGAAAAGGCTTGGAAAAGGAAAATAGGAACTACTTAGGTCTTCAACTTTTCTCTCACTTGTGCTTCTCTTTGCATACTACGTTTAATCTCTATCTTCAGATTTGTGACCTGAGAAAGACAGACTTCCCCACAAGCTCAAGTTGAAAAAAAAAAAAGATATGAATATATATCTCAACCACCACCACCTTATAGGACTCCACTAAAGCAGACATGAGCTAAATGCCCACCCCTTAACCTAGCATTGTTGTTGAGGGGATTGGCCATCATAATTGTCCAACCTTGGGCTATATGGTCACTGTGGCAGAGCCTCCTAGTCACCTCCACCTCCACCTTCCACACATCTAGTCTCCCCTTCTTGAATAGCAATAGAGTCCCCAAGTTTTAGCTGGGCACAAAGGTGCTCTGAATAAAAGATAGATTTCCCAGCCACCTTTGCAACTGGCTGTGTCCATGTAACTGGGCTCTGGGATGTTACATATATATAAGTGCTGGTTTTGTGTGTCAGCTTCCCGAAAACTACTTTAAAAGATAGCTGTTGGGGGAACCAGCAGTTAGCGTAATGGCTATGTCGCTGGACTCCCACGTAGTCGACCGCGGTTCGTGTCCCGGACCCGGTGGCTTAAAACTCACACCGGGCGCGTGTGCGTGCATGCCCAAGATCCCGAGAGGAGAATGGAGGAGAAGGGATTGCGGCGTGACCATCCCCCCTGGGGGGTGATTTCTCGCTCTCTGTCTCTATGTCTCTCTCTGTCTGGGGAGCGCACGCGCCCTACAGTGAAAATCTCTCAAAAAAAAAAAAAAAGATAGCTGCTATCCTTCGTCTGTTGTCTCTTTCTTTTATCCCTCACTCTTTCTTTCTAGAACATGAAAATGGTGTCAGAATTCTGGCAGCCATCTCAGATCATGAGAATGACGGTCACATTCTAGGGACAGGTGCCAAATAAGCTAGAAAGAGCCTGATTCTTGCAGCCTTCATGGATTATAACTGCCATACTCACCCCAGACTTAATCTGTGCTTTCCCCTTTTTCCAAAGTTTTACTTTTTCTTCTTCTATGAAAGGGGGGTGGGAGGGCAAGTGTGAAGAGAATCCCAAATAGGGTCCTGATGCTGCAATTCACACCCAGTCTTAAGCCAGATCAGATCAAGGGCAACCACAAACCACTGTATTCAAGGAGGTCTCCGGGCTTAGCTGCGGACCTTCCCATGTGTGATTGCCTCACAGAGAATCAGGTTTTTGTGCTGAGCCACTGTCCAGCCCCCTAACTGCCTTGAGTTTTTCTGTTACACTAGGTTGAACTTAATCCTAACTAATATGCACACAACTTTATCAATAAAAGTTGCCTTCTTAATAAATGCTTTCCTAATGCTATGATAGGGAAAAGAAAACACAGTGACTTTACACACTGGATCCTACAGTTGCCTTCCCTCCCTTCAGGGGACAGACATTATTTCTACTCCATTTCATTGGCCAAAACAAGTCACATGGTCATGTCTAGCTCCAAAGGAAGTAGGGAGGAAAATCTTACCATAACTCCAGAGAGCAGATTCTGTCTCTAGACTATTTGGTAAACAGCACAAAGAATTACCATCTTGAGAAACCTAACAGTGAGAAGTCAGCTGAGTTCAAAAAGCAGAGTAGATATTAAACTCTAGGAAGCTTAGTCCACCCTAAAATGGAGGAGGTTCCTATAGGAAAGAGGTATAAATCAGTTTCTAAGAGGACTTTCTGATCTTTAGTTCGGGTAGAAAGTTTAAGTGATGCAAACTTGCTCTATTTATGTATAACCTTGATTATGGAGCAATGTTTTAGTCTAGCAAGAGTTTACAATAGCGCAGCTGTGAGGATTAGATTAAATTTTTCTTGACTACATTTTTCATTCCAGGCCTCTTGGCATCGCTCTCTTTCTTGGCACAGAAAAACATTCAATCATATTAAAATACGAAGGGTCTTCAATAAGTCCACAGAGGGACCAGCAGATGTCATAATGGTTACGTCGCTGGACTCTCACACAGTTGACCATGGTTTGCGTCCCAGACAGGGCAGCTTAAAACTCACACTGAGTGCACGTGAATGTGTGCCCAAAATCCTGAGAGGAGAATGGAGGAGAAGAAATTGTTGTGTGGCCATCCCCTCTGGGGGGTGACTTCTCACTTTCTGTCTCTTTGTCTTTCTGTCTCTGATGAGTACACGAGCCTTATAACAAAAATATCTCTCTCAAAAATAAAAAGTCCATAGAAATAGCATATTATGAAAAAGTTATTCATGAATTTTAATTTTCTGGCCCGAAAATAAACTCATACTTGAATTCCATTTCCACAAACTTTTTGAAGTCTCCTTATATGGATACATAAAAAATTCTGTGCTCTTTTATATGGTGTGTGTGTGTGTGTGTGTGTGTGTGTGTGTGTATTCTTTCATGTAGAATATAGTATTTTGGAATTTATAACAAAAAAGTCTACAAGAAAATGTATCTTCCAAATTGTTCTATTTAACTTTTTTTATTACTATTATTATTAGTTTTATTTTGACCAGAGAGCAAGAGAAAGTAAGAAAGCAAGCTGCCAGGTCTGAGACTCGAACCATAGTCAACTACATGGGAGTCCAGAATCTTTACCCACCAAGCTACATGCCAGCCCTGGGGACATTTCTTGATGACAGTGATCTCTGTGTTTTT
This sequence comes from Tupaia belangeri chinensis, assembly GCF_000334495.1. Taxonomy (NCBI): domain Eukaryota; kingdom Metazoa; phylum Chordata; class Mammalia; order Scandentia; family Tupaiidae; genus Tupaia; species Tupaia belangeri. The sequence goes on from NW_006159542.1 coordinate 1,811,317, forward strand.
ATCTATGCTTTTCTGTATTTATCAAATTGTCTGTAATTAACATGTACTACTTTTATAATTGGAATAAAATACCATTCGTTCTCTCTTTCTTTCTTTTTTTTTTTTTTTTTGGAGAGATTTTCGCTATAGGGCACGTGCGCTCGCCAGACAGACAGAGAGAGAGAGAGAGAAACAGAAAGCAAGAAATCACCTCCCAGGGGGATGGTCACGCCGCAATCCCTTCTCCTCCATTCTCCTCTCGGGATCTTGGGCACGCACGCACACACGCCCGGTGTGAGTTTTAAGCCACTGGGTCCGGGACACAAACCGCCGTCGACTACATGGGAGTCCAGCAACATAGCCATTACGCTAACTGCTGGTTCCCCCATTCGTTATTTCTTTAAAATATAAAACCCCCCAAAACTTATCAAAATACTTTTAGAAACTAAGTTTTTTGTACAATCACGTATGTACCGCTTCATGAGTACATTGAATAACATTGTCTACCAGCTGTTTTAGGGAATGTCTTATTTTCAATGTGATGAAAATATTGGATTGTTAGAAAAGTCCTGACATGTTTTTCTATGCAAAAATGCATCATGACTTTTCCAACAATCCAATAACATTATTTTGTGATACCTGCCCTAGACAGGAACATCTCAAGCTCCCTAAATAATCCTGACCATGTCCCAGGGGGTGAAAGCATAAGCCAACATACTTGGGCACTGTTGTGCCTCCACTAGGCTAAACAGCCATGCCTATGCTCACTGTCCTCATGGTAAGAGGGGGGAATGTCAGAGTCAGAGAAGTCTTCCATGCATGTGAGTAAGATTGCTGCTCCAATTCTTGCTACTGAGCCCCTCCACCCTGTAATCCGTTATACTCTCTAGTCTAAAGCAATGATCCTCAATTTTAGAGAGAGGCCATAATTTTACAACCCCCTGCCCTACGGACATGGGACAAGGTCTGGAGACACTCAAATGGGCGGAGCTACTGGCAACTATTGAATCATTGGAAAAGTCATGACATTTTTCTATGCAAATTTTTTTTCCAAAAAATTTTTTCAAAAAATTTGCATAGAAAAATGTCATGACTTTTCCAGTGACCCAGTAGTTAGATGCCAGGGGCATAGCTAGTCATACTACCATGCACTGTGAGACCACAACAAAGAATTTCCCAGTCTAATATGTCAATAGTGCTGAGGTTGAAAACTTTGGTTTATAGCACAGTAATAAGTATAGGAAAATTCATATACCCTAAACTAAGATTGGTACTTTCTGGTATCAAAATGACAGCTTTGAGGGGCCAGCAGCTGATATATTGGTTCAAGTGCTGGACTCCCACATGGCTGACCATGGTTTGAGTCCCAGACCCAATAGCTTGAAACTCAGGCTGGGTGCAAGTGTGTGCGTGCCCGGTATCCCAAGAGGGGAATGGAGGAGGAGGCGTTGTGGTGTGGCCCTCCCCCCTGGGGTTGATTTCTCACTTTCTCTCTGGTGAGCATATGCACCCTATAGCAAAACAAAACAAAAAGCTCTCTTAAGAAAAAAAAATGACAATATAGAGATGAATTGAGAAAAAAATTACCCTGTCTTTATCTCATGAAACAAAGTCTATTGAAAAAAAATATATATGTTGTTGGGTAGAGGATGAGAGATGTATTACGTTCTCACTACCTGTAGTCTAATTTAGGGTCTCCCTATTTGGTCAACCAGAAATAGAGCCTCAGTCTCATCTATGCTTTCAGACCCATGCTTGAGTGGAGGGTACCACCTCCACCCCTCTGTCCTCTGCAACTACCTTTCTACATTCAAGCACATATGGTGAAACGATAAGGTGCATGCATGTATGGGGAAAGATGGGAGGAGATTCAGGAAGAGAGCAGAGTGGCCCTGGCAAAGATCCTTCTAAGATATCTAAAGTCAAGTCCAGTAATGGGAAGAGAGATGGGAAAGAATTCTGGTTTTCATACAGGCTGGAAATTATGCTGTGCTCTGTTTTTTAAACCTGTAACTCAGTGAACCACAGAGGCAGACAGTGATGTGACAGGAGAAAGATGCCACCTTGTGACTACATGCTGTAATATCTTTCTGTTGTGAATTGAATGAAGACATTCTTCCATGTACAGAGCTTTGGAAAGTATACCATTCCATACATTTCTTTAAGTAGAATCATCTGAAGATGGCATTCATGGTGCAAAAGCCCTGGTAGTGAAGCAGTGAAAAAAATGTTAAAGCAGTAAATATAAATTAATGTAGTGATTCTAACACTAGATCTAGGTAACACATTTTAAGGTACACATCATTTCTGTACTTTCATTCATTTAACTGTCTTCAAAGAATATAATAACAGCCCTGTTGTTATATAATAGCTATGTCATTTTTATAGGTGAAGAAATATAACAATCTGAGTGGCTATCGGTCTGGAAACATAAATGATTTATTGATATTACATTCCATTTTTTTTTTCTTTGCTATAAGGTGTGTGTGCTCTTGGGAGAAAGACAAAGAAAGAAAAAAATGAGTAATCACCATCACCCTGCAGGGAGGATGGCCATGCCGTAAGCCCTTCTCTTGCATTCTGCTTTCAGGATTTGGAACACACATGCACCTGTGCCAGACATGTTTCTCAGGCATCCTGTTCTGGTACTCAAACCATTTAGTCAGCCATGTGAAATCCAGCTACCTCACCCACCCCAGCAGTGGCTGGACTGATCATTACATTTCAGTATATGGCATGTTTCAATGTGTTGTACTTTGTTTACAATGAACGTGACACATAGACTTTCCTTTGTGTCACTGCCTGCATTTCTATGATGCACTGCCTCAGATCACCTGACCTCTCTCACTTCTTTTTTTTCTTTTTTGGAGAGTTTTTTTTTTTTTTTTTTTTTGCCATAAGGTGCGTGCACTCACCAGAAAGACAGAGAGAGACAGAGAGACAGAAAGCGAGAAATCACTCCCCAGGGCGGATGGACACACCGCAATCCCTTCTCCTCCATTCTCCTCTCAGGATCTTGGGCACGCATGCACATGTACCCGGCATGAGTTTAAGCTACTGGGTCTGGGATTCGAACCACAATTGACTACATGGGAGTCCAGCGACATAGCCATTACTCCAATAGCTGGTCCTTTGACCTCTCATTTCCACTGAATAAAACTGAGCCTTTCACAAAACCTAAGTGAAATAATCAAGGAACTTCAGGTCTTCCCAGTAAGCAGTCCACACAATAATGTCAACCAATTCAATTTGGGAAATTGTCATCCAAAAATCCCCTCACCTTTCTGGCTTAATGAGGTAGCATGCCAAATCTACTATTGGCCCATTCAGTAAGTTTTTAATTTTGTAGTTTTCAGTTCTAGAAATGTCACTTGATTCTTTTTTATATCTTCTATTTCTTGGATTAAGCTATTTTTCCATTTGTTTCTACTGTATTTATGATTGCTCTTTGGAGCATTCTATAATAGTTGCTTTAAAATCTTTGTGATGTGATTTTTTGTGATATCTGTTGTCTGGGTTGCCTTTTGTCATGCAAGTTATGCTTTTTAATTTTTAAAAAAAATTTTAGAAAGATTTTTGCTATAGGGCACATGTGCTCACTGGAGAGACAGAGAGAGATGGAGAGACAGAAAACAAGAAATCACCCGCCTAGGTGGGATGGCCATGCCACAACCCCTTCTCCTCCATTTTCTTCTTGAGTTTGGGCATGCACACACACACATACACACACACACACACATACACCTGGTGTGAGTTTCAAGCCTCCAGATCTGGGAATCAAACCACGTCAGCCATACGGGAGTCCAATGGCGTAACTACTACATCATCTGCTGGTCCCGAGTTGTGCATTTTTTTTCATACAGTGTATAATTTTGAATTGGATGCTAAATATTTTGAATATTATGTTATGAGATCTTGGTCCTGCTTAAATCTTATAGAAACTGTTTTTATTATTATTTTTTAATTGGAGATTAATTTGTACAGGCTCAGGTCTCAAAATCCAATCAGGCTTTTACATCTTCTGCTTTTATGGATCTAATAGGTAATATGCAGCAAAAAAACTCCAAAAACCCTAAAAAATAAAAAAAAAAGATTTTGAGAAAAATAATCAATTTGATTATAAAATATAAATTCTCCTATAAGGAGACCAGCAGGTGGCATGGTGGTTAAGGTGCTGGACACTCACACGTGGCCAGCCATGGTTCGAGTCCAGGACCTGGTGGTTTTCTCTCTCTCTCTCTCTCTCTCTGTGTGTGTTTCTCTCTGGTCAAATTAAAAAAATAAGTGAATAAATAAATAAATAAATAATTCTTTTAAAAAATTCTCCTATAAGTCAACTTTTTAATATACATTATTCAAATGTTCAATATCCTTACTAATTTTAAACTATTTCATCTCCTTGAGAATGAAAGTAGTTAAAATCTAGTACCATCAGTTTTTGACGATTTATGTTTGTATTCTCAGGGTTTTCTTTATATCCTTTATATTTTAAATTTTATGCATAAAAGTTTATGATAGCTATATATTTTCTATGAATAAACATTCATTAGTTAACAAGGTCACTTCATAATTTTAACAGCATAAAATGAATCTTTCCTCATGTAATACATTTACTTTGAATTCTACCTATGACTGGAGGGCACCTCAGCACTATTATAATTTTTACTGTTATTGTTATCATTGTCAATATCGCTATTTTCAGTTGACTTAATGCTTCTTTATTCTTTTGTTTTTTAATTGCCAGAGGACATATGCCCTCACCAGAGAGAGACAGAGAGGGAAAAAGCACCCCTCAGTGGGCCATAGTCACGTTGCAATCCCTTCTCCTCTGTTTCCCCTTCCTTTTGGGATTTTGGAGATGCACATGTATGCATGGTGCCAGGATTCGAACCCTAGTTGATCACGTGGGATCCAGCTTCCTTAACCACTAAGCTATGGGACTAGTCCTCTTTACTCTCTCCTTTGCTCCTCTCTTTTAATCTGTCTCTCTGTGAGATGCATCAGGAGGATATTAATGCATTTGCATGAATTGTTATAACCATGAAATTTGGTTTCTGTCATTTTATTCTAGGGTTTCTGGTCTTACACTTGTTTGCCTCCTTCCTTTCTCCCCTTCCATTGTCTTTGTAGATACATTGGTCTCTACGCTTCATTTCCGTGGAAGGAATTACTTCAATGCCCCTTGAGTCTGGGCCAGTCTCATGACTTGCTTTAACAAACAAAATGTTCACAGACTTACACAAGTTTAGGCCTGAACTATATTTGCACAGTGAGCTTTTCTCTGAACCTCTGTTTTTAAATAAAAAAAAAAAAAACTTGCAAAACCTGGCCTCATTCATCTCATCCTGGCCATAGCTCTAGCCACTCAGCGTGCATTCTCTTACAATGCTCTTATCCTGACTTGTCACTTTATCTCACCTAATGATGTGCAGTCCATTGCTGAGGCTGCTTCCTACTAACAATGCAGATTGGGGGTCCAGCAGGTGGTGCGGTGGTTAAGGCACTGGATTCCCACAAAGGCTGATCTTGCTTTGAGTCCTGGACCTGGTGGCTTAAAAACCACTCTGGGCAAACGAGTGTGTGTGCCCAAAATCCTGAGAGAGAATGGAGGAGAAGAGACTGTGGCATGGTCATCTCTCCAGGAAAGTGGTTATTTTTTTCACTTTCCCTCTCTCTTTCTCCCTCTGGGGAGCACATGCACCCTATCACAAAAACAAACAAACAAAAAACTAAAATAAAATGAAAATTGTACAAGTAGGGACTCATCTGTCTTATCTTAGTTCACCCTGTCCTCGAAGGTCAAGATTGTGTCCTGGTGGTCCTATAATCTTCCCTTCTCATCCAATCCTGTGGTTTTATTTCAAAAAAGGAGGGGTCAGAAAAACAATCTGTATTCCCGTATCATGCCATCCAAAATTTTTATCTTATGTGGAGATGGAGCAGTTCTTGACTTATCAGCTAATATAGTTTTATTTCTCAGTGGACAGGTAGAGGTATTTTAGAGGAAAAAAACAGGTGTCTCTTTATAATCTACTTTCCTTTTTAATTTTTTTGAGAGTTTTTTGCTATAGGACATATGCGCTCACCGGAAAGACAGAGAGAGACAGAGACAGAAAATGAGAAAACCCCCCCCCAGGGGGGATGGCCACACTGCAATCCCCTCTCTTCCATTCTCCTCTTGGGATCTTGGGCACGCACGCACATGCGCCCGGCGTGAGTTTAAGCCACCGGGTTCAGGACTCGAACCACAGTTGACTACATGGGAGTCCAGCAACACAGCCATTACGCCAACTGCTGATCCCTCTTTATAATCTACTTTTATAAATCTCTTACAAGATAAGATTTCATGTACTGTCCTCCTCTATTCATGTATGCATAAAAAATATATACCACATATTCATATCACTTCTCATTTGAAATAATGCAAGGAAAGTTTGTCAGTCGGGAAGAATTTGAAATGATATGTAGAATCTTTAAAATGTCACAGTTTTAACAAATCACCCTAAGCCATTTAAATCGTGCAATTTTTACCATTTTTAATTGCAATGCTCAATGAGAAACTTATGTACCAAAATAAATACAAAAACAGACAAGAAATCTTTTTTTTTCCCATTTTTTTTAAATTCAGTCATTCTCAGCCAGAAGGGAGGCCTTTCAGGTACATAGAAATGTCTGGGTCCAATTTTCAGCAAAAGTCACCTGGGCTAGCTTGCCCAACACTACTGTGAAGACATTACTATTCATAGTATTATTCAGTCTAAGGTTTCTCATAGGTCTCACATGCTTCAGTTTTTCACAGTGAACTGCATTCTTATGATGATGGGACATAAGAGAAAATCTCCAAGTAACTGGCTCTTGTTTCTCAAGAGCTGGTGCCATGTGAGGGCTCTCACACTCTCCCTTTAGGACGTGCAACATAGTCAAATGCAACTTTTCTTCTTTATACCAGACTACATGGTGGCAGAATCAGCTGTTATCTTAGTTTATTTCTGCATTGCTGGCAGAAATACCAAAGACTAGGTGACTTATAAAAAAAGTAGAGATCTATTCACAAAACTCATACTTCAGGTGTCTTTTCTGACAAAATGGCAGAAAGCAGAAGACTCAGCAGAGAAGAGCATGGTCAATATTGTGAGTTTCTCTTTGTCTTATTCTGGTCCCATTCCCTCTGCTTGTCAACCCAACAGAACTCAATCATAGGGGCCTGCCTTAATAACATTACCACACCCAAAGGCCCACCATAGGACACCATGAAGTAATTAGGTTTCACTTAACACCTCACAAAACAATCAAGACCAAAAACATGAGTTTTGGGGGGACACCCAAACCATAGTAGCTGCTTATGAAATTCTGTTTCTATCTGAAAAATTATTAGTATATTTTATCTTGTGAAATATGTGTTTCTCCCAAAGCTAGGCTACTTTAACAAGCAATGGAAAGACCCTCAGGAAGGAATGATAAATAAATCGTGCCACACCTAACCCTAGTCAGAATGGTGAAGATTAAAAAACACAAAATGGTAAGTGCTGGCAGGGCTATGGTGAAAGGGGAACTCCCCT
>NW_006159542.1:1818864-1821315 GCF_000334495.1 Tupaia belangeri chinensis
TAGGGAATGTAAATTGGTCCAGTCCCTGCAAAGAACAATATGGAGATTCCTCAAAAACCTACAAATAGAACTATCATGTGATCCAGCAATCATACTTCTGAGTATCTACCCAAATGACAGGAGAACACTAAATCAGAAAAATGCTTACACATCTATGTTTATTACTCACGATTACTAAGACGTGAACCAGCCTAAATGTCTATGAACAGATGAATAGATTGAAAAAGTGTGACACATATACTCTATGGAATACTACTCAGTGATAAAAAACAAGACCTTAGCTTTTTATAGAAAGTGGATGAATATGGAAGATTTACTGCTGAGTAAAGCAAGCCAGGCTATGAAAGAGAGACATTGTATGTCTCCATTTAATATATACCAATTGTCTGCACTCTATGGCAGAAACTGAAAGATTAGAGGATATAGAAGCATGGAAAATGGTTATGGATACTGGATACAGTGTTGGAAGAGGGTGGAAGAAGGGTAAGAGTATGAGGAAAGACATTAAGGAGAAAAATAGAGAGGCAAGACATTTACGGGACACAGAAATGGATTATTATCTGTTGATAATAATGTGTATAGTATCTTCAACTGGACTGGTATGAAGTGTAGTTGTGTTGGAAAAATTCACTTACAAGCTCAGTGATGTATTGTGATTGAATGCATAAAAGAAATTAAAATAAAATTTAAAAAACAAACAAAAAATAAACTGTGCCAAATTGATTAAAAAAAATCACATTCATCACTCCCTCCCTTACCTTACCCCACACTTTCAGAGTAAGTGGATTTTCCTGAATAAACACAGACACTATTCCCCTGTATCTTATTTGCCTTCTCACATTCTGATGTTCTTCCTTATTCCTTGGCCTGAGAATCCAAGGAGCTGTGTTCTTCTGGGGAAAAAAAAAAAATAGTAGAAACTGAAGAGCCTCTCTAATGTAGATCACATTATTCAAGATTAGAGGATATAGAAGCATGGAAAATGGTTATGGATACTGGATACAGTGTTGGAAGAGGGTGGAAGAAGGGTAAGAGTATGAGGAAAGACATTAAGGAGAAAAATAGAGAGGCAAGACATTTACGGGACACAGAAATGGATTATTATCTGTTGATAATAATGTGTATAGTATCTTCAACTGGACTGGTATGAAGTGTAGTTGTGTTGGAAAAATTCACTTACAAGCTCAGTGATGTATTGTGATTGAATGCATAAAAGAAATTAAAATAAAATTTAAAAAACAAACAAAAAATAAACTGTGCCAAATTGATTAAAAAAAATCACATTCATCACTCCCTCCCTTACCTTACCCCACACTTTCAGAGTAAGTGGATTTTCCTGAATAAACACAGACACTATTCCCCTGTATCTTATTTGCCTTCTCACATTCTGATGTTCTTCCTTATTCCTTGGCCTGAGAATCCAAGGAGCTGTGTTCTTCTGGGGAAAAAAAAAAAATAGAAACTGAAGAGCCTCTCTAATGTAGATCACATTATTGCCTATTTTACTCTCTATTTTATAAACTGAAAGAGTTAGTTGGAGTGGAGATAAGAGAGGGTAAGAGTGAAGCCAGTTCAGAAATTGAACAGTAAATTGCTCTTTTAACTTTATCAGTCTGTGTATTAAAGAATCAGGGTTTGAAGCAGAGGTTCATGACCCTTCCACAGAGTCTTCTGGCTCTTTCTCCAGATCCAGAGCACACAGAAGTATCACATACAGGTCCACACTAGAAACACAAATGCAGAAAAATCTCAGAAATGCAGCTGATCACCACTGTACTCTTTCCAACCCTGCACCTAGACAGAGGCTTAATTTCATCCAAAGATTCAGAAAGGAAAAACAGGATAAACTAAACCCAAAGAAGTGAAAAAAATCTCAATTTTTTTCAGCTATGACAAGATACCAATGAATCCATGCCAATAGCTTAGAATCCACCACCTGTTGAATTATACTTGTGATATCAGATTTCCTTAACTCAGGGGACAAAATCCATCCTCAATGCTGTCTCCTATCCCAGATACTGGCATTTAAGACATTTAATCTCCTAAAAAGGAAACTAGCAGTGGCACTTCTAGTCTTTAGGTAATTTTTAATGTCCTCTTTTTTACTGTAAACCAGTCTTAAATTTTTTAAACCTCAATTCTCCTTTAATTTTCTTTTTAGATCCTTGTTTCCTGAGATCACAAAATTCAATAGTGTGTGGGCTTTCTTTCATATAAAAGGCAAATAAGAAAATTTCATGGTCTTGTATTTCTCATAATCTCTTCATCTTCTCCTGATCTTTCCCACATACTTTCTCAACACATCTGGCTCCTGGGATTTTCTTAGCTATTAGTACTTTCCAAGCCTATGTCCTCAGGGGGAAAGGGAAAAGCAGTATAATTCCTTCCACTTGTTAATGTGCTTTCATGAGAAACTAAAAATGACAACTCAAAAAAATGACAAGGGAAAGA